>NC_092209.1:9448524-9472340 GCF_043381705.1 Parasteatoda tepidariorum
AAAAAAATTTCTTATTTCAGAAACAATTTTTTTCTTTTTTTAAATCAGCAGTGGGGACAAGTGAGGGAATGACATATTGGTATATTTTAATTACCTAAAATAAATAAAAAATAAAAATTGATAATTTTATTTTTATTCTTTTGTTAGCTTGCATTCTGAAGGACACTTTCCCTGAATTTTTTTTTTCGTAAACTGTAAAACAAACATGAAATATACTGGGGACATAAAAATGACTGTTTTTGTGAGAATGACCCATATATATATATATATACTTGACTCGATCACTTGACTCGATTTTCTGGATTTAGGACTACTAACATTCCACCCCATAGCCTTGAAATTTCAAAACAAATCCAGAAGACAAGGTAACTCCTGGATCAATCGGGCAAAAATTTTCTTTCGTGGTGATCTTTTTGATTGAACTAATCCGCATTTGCGTTACATGCGAAACCACGAAAGCCTCCCGTCTACCATTGAGGTTATTTTACGTCAGCACTGTGGTTGGTGTGAGCTGGGTACGGGAATCGAAACAACTAGTCATTGCACGGATTCGATCCCGGTTACCTCATTGGAAGGCGAGCGGTCTATCCCTTGAGCCACCACGACACTGGTAGCTGTTATTATGCTTACTGTTTGGTATATATTATTATACTTATTGTTCGTTTTTAATTTGATTTTAAAACAATTTACACATCACTAGAGATAAAAAAAAAATTCAAAATCTTATAATAAACGTAATTTTAGCTGCCTCAAGTAACTTTGAATTGTGTGAAAAATTATGTTGCAATTTTATGAGAATTTTATTGTGGAAGAGCGAAATTGGTGAATGTCGACCTTCACTGGGGAATGCCAGCAATTGCATATATTCTTCGAAAAATGTCAGAAATATTTGCGAAATCTGATTTGATCATAATTTATTAATTGATATTTGAATATTTATCCATTATTTTAATATGTGATAAGTATATTTTAGGAAAAACATGGGTGTTGAGAATACTCCTATGCTACCTCGCTAGCTGGAGTGCAGCAGAAGAAGTAAATAACTACATCCAAGTCTGAACAATGGTTTTATGGGCCCCAAGGACAAAATTAATCGACCCTTTAAGCAAAATAATAGTTCTTATACAAATACTAGCTGAATATCAGTTCTTCTCACGGGGAGAGTAAAAAATAAAAAAAGTATAAAAATTTATAAAGTGGCATTATTGTTAGCTTGCAATGTTTTAGTTTAAATCAAGTCTTTTTTTCAAAATGTAAAAGACTGGTAATTCAATTCTTTCATTCTCAGCATTAATATTAATTACTGAATATTCCTATTACCCTTTAAAGGGCCATTTATTTCTAGTATTACTACTATTCTAGTATTTCGCTTCGCTTTATTTAAAAAGAACTGGGCACCTGGGCCGCGCAGCGGCCCCTATCCCATACAACGTGACATATATACATTGTGTTTAAAAACATTTTGAAATTTTGCTACATTGTGGTGGCTATTCTAGTATTTCTAGAATTGAAATTGTTTTAAGATTAGTAATTGATATAAGAAAAAAGAAACTCGTTTAGTTTATAAAAATGCGATTTTTTGGAGGTAAATATATTTAAAACGGCTTATTGACCGTTATTTTTCATTATTTATAAAATAAATATTATAAATGCTACAAACTTCATAAGGAATTATGTATTTTATAGCTTTCATACGTTTTTGTAAACTAACAAACTTTATTCAAACGCACCAAAATCTATTAATTACATTTTATAAATGATGTGTCTTTTAGTAACGAGTGTACGCTTCGCGGTCAGGTGCTGCTTAATCTAAAACTCACAATAATTGGAATCCTTGTCAGCGTTACCCTCTTACCTATCATTGCATTTATAAAATAAATTGGTAGCTAACTAATTTCCATTTATTTTATATGCAATTCTGCTACCACGTATTTCCGGACATGTAAATGTTTAAGAAGTAGTAGAATATTAAATTCCGCTAATTTCTTTTTTTTTTCTTTTATAGGGCAATATATGGCACCAACTTCTATCATTCAATTTCATCTTAGAAATAGTCAACAATGTACCTTTTGTAGCCACAGTAAGTACAATATTTTTTACAATTTTCATTTCAAATTTGCTTGCTTGAAAATTTGTGATCCATTTGTAGATAGCTCAGATAATTCAAGAAAGAAAAAAAAACAGTATCACTAGTTGTTTTCACATGTATTGATGACTTCATTATTTTTAAATGCTTTAATTATAATAAATTGACTTATTAATAAAATTTTTAAATTATCGATCTTAATCTGTTTTAAAATTTCTGACCGAGGTGATCAATGAAAGTGTAAATAATCTTTGATAATATAAAATGATCTTTTTATACGATTAGAGCGTTGTAGGAACTCATAATTTATATAATCTTTTATAGACCTTTCAAAATATTTTCAAAATCCATTTTCCGAGTTTCTTATTTCAGTTTTTTATAGTATCTTTATAATATATACATTTCATACCTGCCAACTCTTCCGGATTTTCCGGAAGATTTTATTTTCATATTTAAAGTGGTAGTAAATATATACTATTTTTTCTTTTATAATTTTAATTTTTAAATGATTTTGATCACCCCTATTCTTACAAAAATGAAGCACATATATTAATATGCGTTACTTTCATGGTTGTCAACTTAAGTTTTTTTTAAATACAACGTATTTGTTTGCTTAAAAGTGAAGTTTTAATTCCATTTTAATACCACTGGGAAAAATGATAATGGAAGAGATTAAAAGTTGGCAGGTATGATATTTTTAACTTAAGAACTTTTATATATATATATTTTTTCACTTACGCATTGTTAATGACAATAATTCAGAGTTTTGTTTTCTATGTTTGATACTATTGACTATTTACGTAACGTTTAAGAAATCGGCTCAATAGTTTCTTGAAAAATTTCGTTTTATTTGGAAAAAGTAGGTGGTGTATATAGAAAACGTTAATATTGAGGCTATTTTTAATTGCATATCTTATTAACTTAGCATGAATTCTCTCACAATTGTCGATTTGTATTTCCTTAAACAAGTTGAAGAGTAGAGTTCATATTACGAATGTTGGGAAATAAGAAATGGAATTTCAGATTCATTATAAGTTCACTCAAGCAATGAAAATTTAGTAGTCCAATAGGATCACCTAGATATTCATGGTGTGGTTCAAAAACTTTATATGGTAGCCAAACTTGAGAAGAAAAAAATTAATGCAAAGCACAGCATATAAAATTGAAATTTCAACGCTTAAATTTAAAAACTTTTGTACCAGAAACTTTCAGTTATGCCATTTTAATAACACGCAATTGAATTCCATGCCACGCATACGCATACATGCCAACTTTCACTCTTTCCGAGAATGAATTTTCAGAGTGGTTGTAAAACAATAAAAGAAAAACAATATGACTCAAAAATATATTTATTTTTTGATCTCGCTGAAATTCGCTTGCGCAAGGATTATTATGCTTTTATATATTTATTGCAATTATTTATATGTAGTGGTGGTCCAACTCATTTGTAATTATCATTATAACTCAAAAAGTTTATTGGAATAACATGAGTATTGCTACCACTTTAAATATGAAAATGAAATCTTCCGGAAGAGTTGGCAGGTATGCATACGGCAATAAAAGTAGTAAACTTTTTTTTCAGTTACAGGGAATACGATGCAAAAATATTTTATGGTAATAATAGTCTGCTACATTTATAATAAAAATTACATCATATTTTTTGTTATAATAAATTTGTATGATATTTTTCATGACATTTTATTATTTTGTAATTTCCAAACATATTTCAAGACTATAAATTTGTCGTCCAAGAGTATGATTTCAGCGATATTTGTAGAACATTTAGCAACGATTGTCGCAATGTCGCCATACTGGCGTGAAGCTTAGGGATGCTAAAAGTTAATTGTGGTAGTACTACATATCGTTGCATATGACTCAATGAAATTTGTAAAACATATGGCGACTATTGTCACCATGTCGCCATACTGGCGTGAAGCTTAGGAATGTTAAAATTTCATTGTAGTTCTATTTATAGGACTCTAATATTATTCATGTATAATTATAATTATATCTAATTTTTAACTATTTTGTTTTTGTAGATTTTCTGGTCACCTCTTCGAAACCTTTTTATCCCGAGTTTTCTCAATTGTTGGCTTGCCAAATTTGCTTTAGAGCATATGTTTGTAAGTAACACATTATTTTTTTATTATTATTCTGATTTAATTAAATAAACAGTTAACACTTTTGCTGTTTCTGACAATATTTGTAGTTTATGTTAACTGTAAAGCTGGCAAAAATGCAGTGGTTAGACGAAATTATGGAAACTCTTCTATACTAACTGTATGTAAATAAGCTTTCTTTTGGCAATAAAAGATTTTGAGACATGGAAAAATTGTTGGCACAATTTTAAACATCATGCTTGAAACTTTAAAAATTGTGTCACTTTAGCCATGCAAATTTCGCATCGAACAAAATGAGCATTGGAAGTTAAGACCTTCTTTCTTTTCTTTTTCAATACCATTACATTTAAAAATGCATTTTAATATAAATAATGTAATCCTATAGAATTATTTCAAAATTGCTGGTATTAATGATAGTTGGATGTTACAATAGAACCTCGATCGATTGTTTCTCAAAAGAACATTCGATTCGAGCGTTAGAAATGGGAAAACGACGAATGTGGATTAATATAAAATAATCACTTATTTGAAATGTAATCAATTTACGTGCGTAAAAGTATGAAAAATATTAACCTCATCAAACTAATAAAGTAATAAATTTGCATAAAGTATAAAAAATTTTAATTGAAAAAGCTGTATATTTATGGCAAAAATATTTACGATATAATGGAAAGATGAGAAAACGCATTTATTTCTTAAATAGTTTCAGAAATTTTAGTTTGAACATGCTTTTTTTTTCAACGCGAACAATAACCTTTGAAACAGATTCAAATGCTTTCCACACTTATTCACACTAATTTTTTCAGTAAATTAGCGTGAATACAGAAAGTTCCTCGTTGATTCAAAGGATTTGAGCCCTTACACACTATTTCTGCTGTAAATTTGCATGAATACAGAAAGTTTATCATTTATTGAAAGACTTAGAGGGCTTTCACACTAATTCATCTGTAAATTAGTGTGATTATAGAAAGTTTCTCATTGATTCAAAGGTTTTGAAGCCCTCTGCGTTGGTTATGATTCTGCATTCACCTTTATGCTTTCCACTTTTTCAGTTTCTACAACCATTTTTTTTCAATCAACATCACACCACAAGTTTCATCATTGGAAATTGTCGTTTGTACGAATTACAAACTAATTGGAATATCCATATTCGAACTAATAAGACTGCATTGCATGTATTTTCAATAAAACATCGCGGGGAATAGTTGTTAGTTCGAATTACCCACTAACTGGAACTATTAATAGAGCTATGCATTTTAAATAAAATAGTTTAAATAAATTAAATTGTACCACACGCGTCTTCATGTAATGTTTATGTTAGAAAAACTAATTGAAAAATGTGAAGTGTGGAGCCTATCGATAAAGTATTTGCTTAATCGTATATTGTTGACTTCAGAGTTAAGTTCAATGCATGTATATAGAAGCTAGGCGTGTATTTATGTTATTCCATATTGCACATCATGTCACGACGATATTAAATTGAACGACAAATGGAAAGGATTTAGTCTCCGGTGTTGAAATCATTTCGGGAATTGCAATCTGCAGCAGTTCAGATCGATACAGAAGCCATCATAAATGAAGGGGATTGGAATACGGCCAAAATGCCTTGAAGCGTTCATTCAATATATCGAAGGAAATGCCGTGTATACTCCATTATACAACATACAGCTTTCGTAAGACCATTCAGTTAGTCTTAATATTAACTTAGCGTGGTTTGCTTCTTTTTTTTATTCTTTTGTGTAATATGTTTTTTAGTTGATACACTCCGCGGAGATTTGTCTGAAATGTGTTGGAATAAAGGTTTTAGTTTACTCTAGGTTTTTGTTTACTCTGTTTGGTGCTAAAGCAGGACGTTTTGGACATGACAATTCTGTCCAGTTAATTCTTCATTCACTTATCGCTTCGGCTTTTTTTACTCATATATTTCTTTCAAAAAATTATCAAATATTGAAAACATTAATTTTCCCACAGTCCTCCTTACTTTTAAAGAAACAGATACATTATTTTTTTTCTCACAATAGAGCTACTTAACCAGGGTAAAACTGTTAAAGGGCGTTTTTAAAAATGTTTCATTTTTAAAAACGCTCTAAGCGATTAGGGGTTATCCACAAATTTAATTTTGTACTATTATGCAAGATTTATAAAAAGTGTGACTAGTATTGTGGAGGATCATCCCCCATAAACGCAAGTTTTCTTTCCTTATTCCACCGTATTTTCGTTTTCGGACGATTATGGCATGGTATTATCATTTCCTATTAATCTTGTCTTGTGATACAAAATACAATTTGTTTAAAACCCCTGATCATCTTGAATCTTTTAAAAAGTACGAAAACTACTTAGAGAATTGCTTGAAACTTTTTAAATTTTAAAGTTACTCAAATCAAACTTTTTTTACTATTTGCCAAATACAAAACCTTACAAAATGAAGAAATATATTAAATTTTTTCGGCGCATGAGCCGTATAAAAGAACTACCTTAAAAACTTATATCTTGTGATGATTTTAACGAAGTTATTTTAAAATTAAAAAAAAATTGTAATTAATTTTAAATTGCTCCAAAAATTTTGTTTGAGTCCATTGAATATTTATAAAGTTATAGCAAAAAGCTTAGTGTTTTTATAAAAATGTACGAAGCTCGATAAATATTTACTGTAGGTTTACGAAATTTTATGCGATTACTAAAAATAACAACTAAAGTAATCGATGCAAGTTACAAGCTTCTTGCTTGATTTTCTGGCATAGGGTGTTAAAACATTATTTGTTTTACTTCGTAATTTATTGTCGGTTTCCCGAACCTCTGAAAACTATAAATCTTATTTCTAAGTATGAAACACTGCATTAACTTAACATCTCTAAAGTTGTAAAATAACCCTTTAAGTACTTTTAGAGAAATTTAAAAAACTGCCAAAATCTCTCTATATATATACAGGGCTGAAAATTTTTACGCTTTTAAAAACATAAGCTTTTGACTTCATGACTTACTAATTATATCGCTTCCTAGAATCGATGAATCAGTTAGTAGCGCTCAGGTCTGAAAGCGGGATGGAAAAGTGAAAATACTGGTAGAAGACATATTTCAATATCAGATAACATTCGGGAGGAGTTAATCTATTCTCAACAAAAACAATTCACTCAGAGGAAATTTATCACGGCGAAGAAACAATTCATATAAAAATTGCATCCGTTGAAAACAATTGGTAGTTATGGATTTTTATCATTCCCGGAAAAAAATTAAAAAATGAAATTTATTTGTCACCAGTTTTTACTCTTTTCCGTCTCAATATATATGGACTTTCAGCCCTGGTAGTGCTTCGCGACAAAATTCGAGACATCCACCACATTACGCTTTTTGAAAAATAATTTACAGAGTGGTAGACAATCAAAAACAATATTAATTTGTGAGCATTTTGAAAACCTGGTCTCAAAAAAGCTAAAATAAAACTTTTTCTTTGAAATTTTGAATAATTTACGTGTAGAATGGAGGAAAATAACTTTAAATAAAGTTTTCTAAACAAAGTATCATACATTAAAATATAAGCTTTGCTATCAGTGGAAGAAATGTTCCACAAAACGTTAAAAGTTGGCATTCCATTGTAATTACTCCATTCCACACTTCTGTTGCAAAAACACCACATTTTGTAGTGATGCAAGAATTACCTTTATTAAAAAATGGTAAAATAGTGATGGCTTAAAATACTGTAATTCAGTAATTTGAAATAACCGGCCAGCTAGTCGAGCGATTAGCGTGCCTGACTGCGAAGCCAATGGTTGCGGGTTCGAATCTCGCTCAAAGCATAGATGTTTCTCACTGTGTGTTGTTCTGCGAATGTGTGGCCCACCCTACGAACTAGTACCTGCGGCAGCGTGGCGAGGGTAATGTTGCTCGTCTCCGTGACTTAGGCTCACAGGTGACCACTGGGTAACGTTAATTGAGCAACACGTCCGGCATCTTCCGAGGTGAAGAACGGTAGTTAAGTATCTGCCGTTAAAAAATAATTATGAGTTTAATTATTAACTTTTCTAATTATATTATTAATATAGTGCTGTGAAAAAAAATTTGTCTTTCCAATACCAACTTCTAGAAAGGAATAAATGATATACTAGAGTTATTTTACTTTTGAATATAAATTTCAAAACATAATGTAATTAAACTAGACTTACAATTAGACGGAGAGTGTTAGACTTATAGTTAAGCTATTTCATTTATAGCTAGCTTTTGGAATGAATCAAATAAGTTTTTATTATTCTAAATTAAAACTATTCATCACTATTTACTTCTTCTCCGAGAAAAAAACATTTCTACTTAGGCAGTTATAAACTTTAAATTTTTTTCCCCAAAACAAGAGAAGATGAAATGATTTTCGTTCCAGTTTCTACTATTTTCCGTTCATATATATTAACAAATTTTTCAGTTCTGACTTAGAATCAACGATTTTTTTTTATTGATATTCTTTGAATTCGAATTTTTGGTATTAAAACTGTGCTTCGAGTTAATCACTTTTAAATTGCAAGTAATTTTTCATCGCGATGCTTTTAGAATTTTTTTCTTTCTATCCTGCGCAAGGTGTCAAAATATCTGCCGTAGTCGGACATATATATATCGACCTTCTTTCTGCCGAAAAAACATTAAAGTCACGAAAGTTACACTTCATGGTCAATTAGAGTCTTCCTGAAACATTCCATTAGCAACATTCGATATTTGTGTTGACACGGAATCCCAGTTTCTGTTTCATTTTCTTTTTATTAAAACAAAAAAATAGAAAAGAATTTCGGAATTTTCGCATAGAGATCAAGTGATACAACAACTGTTTATTCGAATGATGTTAATTAAAAAAAATGTCTTGTGAGCACAACAACTATTAAGTTGTTAAACATTCTTTTAAATAAACTTTAATTACCACTTTCTTTTCTTGTTAGTTTTGACTCTAGAGCTCTGACTAATTTCAAAATATATTAAATTGTTTGATTTAGTGTGTTTCTCTTGGAGAATATATTTCAAAATTTTTCAATTTGAAGTAAATGAAGAAGCGGAAAAAGGAAAGAACCAATAACAAAATGTGACATTTTTATCTTGAGTGAAGTTTTATATTATATATATCATGGGAAAATCATATAACTTTTAGAGAAAAGTTTCTCAAGACAAGAGCTAACATGGTGATTACGATACTATTCAAATGCAGATTAAAAAAAATTTACATTTGTTATTTTGCTTTAAAAAATGGCCATAACGAGTTTGAACGGGCAGTGGAGAATACGCGGCAATCAAGTTAGAAGTTGAAAAGTGGCATGCGAAAAATAATAAAATCTGTTTGTCTCTAGTTGATAGAAACATAATAATTCTCTGTATAGCAGCATTACAAAATTTCATGAGCCTGGGATAGCCTGGTTAGAAGGGTGTTGGGCTCATACCGAGAGGTTGTGAGTTCGATCCCCATCGGCCGAAGACTTCCGGGGTAGTAAATGGTGATTGGCGCACGTTGAATCTGTCAGGTCACAAAGTCCTCCACTTCACCATTTAAAAAATTGTACCTCTGCCGTTACTAAATTGGAGATTGTTCAGAATTGGAGATTGATTGACTCTGGTTCAGGTCAAAATTCCGATTTGTGAATGAATAAATGGATATAGGACCCTGTAAATGGACTGCAACATGACTCATGAAGCTGATCATTAAGTTATAAATCTTTTAACAAATCTCTTTAATTGTAACTCATTACAGTATATTTTATTTTATTTTATATCCGTCGTTGAACAGCCGATCTAATTTTTTGGGTTTACGACAACTAATGTTCAACTCCGTAGCCTTGTAAATTTGAACCAATTTACAAGACAAGGAAACTCCTGGATCAGTACCCCCAGTGGTATTGATTTGTTATAGGAACATGGAGGACTTTGCGACTCGACAGATTTAACGTGCATCAGTCACCATTTACTACACGGGGAGTCTTCGGCCGTCGGGGATCGAACTCGGAAACATGAGCCATTACATTATAACGTTATTTGCGCAACGATAATAATTGTAAAACGGTTAATAAGATTTGACGACCTTTCTAACTAATTTTATCTTAAAATGTAGCGTCGAATTACATTATAATAATATTAAAAAATACAACTATTCTCTTAATTTTAAACTCGAAAATTGAATTAAATACGTTATAATAGCTGCACAGGAAAATAACTTTAAATAAGGGATACAGAAAGCTTTATAGATGAGCAATACCTTTACGACTATTATTAGTTTTATGCTGATGACAACCAAAACCTTATGGAAATTAATGAGGAAAAACTGGTTCTTACCACGTGATTTTCCGGTCAATAAAAATGCACAGACAGCAATGTAAAACTGCGACACCATCATATTTTTATAGCAAAATATTATAGTTTGTATGACTTTCACTCCGGAACTATTAAGATTTTAATTTAGAGATAGTATTATTAAATCGAAAGCTATTAAACGAGAGGCGAAAGTTCACACAGGGATGCTATTGGCGACAATTTAACTAAAAAGTGGTAGAAACCAAATTCACTTAAATTTATTTATTATCTCTTTCAATATAGAATCGTATTTACTTATGTGACTTACATTTCATATTATTCATATACAATCATTTTGATCTGAATTCCACTGCAAACAAGCAAACTCACATCCAAGACCATCTTACACAGTTGGCTCTGGAAATAATCAGTTTCATATCAAGCGATGCAATGCAGTTTTATACCGATGGTAGTCGTACAAAAGACCGTACTGGCGGCGGTATATATGTTAGGACCCTAAATCTTGAAAAACCACGAAAGCAACGCAATCCAGACACTTGCTCTGCCTTCAGGAGCGAGTTAATAGCGATTAAAGAGGGGCTTGACCAACGCCTCCTATAACTGAAAGCCTCCACACGGTTTTTTGTAGGTAGTTCGATCAGACCACTATGAAGGTAAACCAATTAGTGAAAGAACCATTTAATACGAAATCTATAAAAAAATAGAAAGAGGTAGCAAATATATGTCTAAAAATTTTTTTAATTTATGAATATGATTGGTTTATTTTATTTACTTGTCAACCACTACAGATTCAATTTTCAAATATATATGATAAAATTCTCTCAAGTACTTTTAAAATAGAATTTGGGTTCATGTGCACAAGTGGTTCGCTTTTTAAATAGTCTGCACAGACTACTTATAAGAAACCGCGTGGAGGCTTTTTGAGGTAGGAGGTGATGGCTTGACGCTGTTTTACCCTACGACCGTGATTATGGAGAACTCTGCAGCCGTAGTGCACTGCAACATCTTAGTAGCTGGTCCTCTGCAGGCGGTGAAACTAGTATATCCCTCCTGCTCAAGATGAAAAACATTTCTCAGCACCATAACGTGCATCTCCAATGGATTCGATCACATTGGTGGCAACGAGATAGCAGATAGATTGGCCAAAGAGAGGGCACTAAGGAAGATATGCTCACCGGGTCATCACTTACTTATTAGGAACTTTACTGCAATGAAAAATATAGGCAAAAATCAATCTGGCAAACTCCACTTGCGCACCAATGGTACACCGCAACATTTCCAGGCACCCTTCTGGGAACCAATTGCGATCGAAGCTCCCAGACTGCTTTGTCAAGATTCTCAACTGGTCACCTAAAATGTCTAACATTCGAACGTGGCACAAAAATTTACCCGACTTGTAAAAAAAGCTGTGTCCATCCAGCCTCACCTAAACATATACTTGATTGTGTCGGATTATCCAAGGCGGACCTAACTTCCGATCCCTTTCTTGTCATCGACTTTCTAGCTGTCAACAGCTTTTAGGAGTTGATCTGACTAATGTCAGATCTATGAGGATGAGCACCACCACCAACAACAAGCATTTTTTTTGCATTCACTTACAATGGTGAACTAAAACAAATATGCTATAAAAAGTTGCTAATTTTAATTTAGTTTATTAAAATTTTGAATTTTTAGGTTACCACTTTTTGCATTTTTAGTGACCAGCGACAATCTTCTACGTCAGGGATGGGCGAACTTTTTTGGTCGAGAGAGAAAAGTTTGATAGGCAGAGTAAAAATTTCTGAAGAAAACAAACAAACGATATACGAGTTTTAATTTAAGTATTTAATGAGATGAGTGAAATTGCGATTTCATTTTTAAAAGTTTCTTATACTGAGGTTCGAAGTGAGATCTGCTTATTTTGAGGAATGAGACAAAATGCTTGTCTGTTAGTCTACTTCCGAAATCTTTTTTTCCTAAGGTTCATAGTTAAAAACATTTGTTTATATATGGGTCATTCTCACGAAAACTGTCATTTTTCAGTTCATAAAATCTCAAGAAAGTAAAGTGAATAAAGAGCTCTGAAACTTTTTATATTAATAGAAATATGTAATGGCATTATAAAGAAAGTATATATCCTATAAATTATACTTAATATTTAAATAAATTAATTAATTTCACTGTTTAAAAAGTGAGAGAATGATATTTTATTTTAATACATGTTTTTCTCTAAGTTACAGCTACCTCAAGTTTGAAAATGATAACATACTAAGTATATCTAACATTCATTATAATTTAGTTTTATATACTTAATAGTTTTTAAAGGTTTGGGAAATAAAATTGGCTGGCAAGATTGAACAAATTTTTTTTTTATAATATACTCATCTTGAATCATTCCCTCACTTTAGCGTCATTCCCACACTTTATACACTAGTGAGGGAATGACAAAATTAATAAAATTTAAAAATAACAGTTAGGCCTAATTAATTTCTGAAATCAATCACATACAATTATATTCATACAAGAAAGCAACATATAGTTATCCACTTTCTCGATGAAGTTGTATTTTATTTTACTCTAAAAAATGATATGAGGGAATGACAAATGTAAAAAATTTTATCTGGTTTGATTCATTCAAATTTACTCCACAGCAAAGCTTCTTTAAGTTGAAGATGGAAGCATACTGCAATTTTGCTCTATGATGCCAGTTGTTAACTGCTAAAGTTTTTATTAAAATATTTTTATTCTAAGAAGATTGCAGGTGATAAGAACATTGTTGTGAGGGAATGACGCGAAACACTGGGGACAAAGTTTAAAATTGTGTTGTGGTAATATTTTTATTAGAAATTAAATTTAAAATTGATTTTCTGAATACTATATCTCAATATTCTGAAATAAAAAGCACGAATTTGTAATTTTTTTTATTTTTATTTCAGAATCAATTTTTTCTTTTTTGAAATCAACAGTGGGGACAAGTGAGGGAATGACATATTGGTATATTTTAATTACCTAAAATAAATAAAAAATAAAAATTGATAATTTTATTTTTATTCCTTCGTTAGCCTGCATTCTGAAGGACACTTTCCCTGAAATTTTTTTTTTCGTATGTTGTAAAACAAACATAAAATATACTGGGGACATGAAAATGACTGTTTTTGTGAGAATGACCCATATATAAGATGAAGCAAACATAGCACTGATTTTCTGGGTCTGAGATATTAAATTTTGGAAACTAGCTTTTGGTAATGATTTGTACAACTCAAACTTTGGCATATTTAGAAAGAGATGCTTCAGATGATTATTAGATTGCAACTCAATTAATTCAAGCTGCAAACCCGACCTCACTGTTTTACAATTTACGTTGACATTAGGCATGGTAAAAATATCTAATTCTCTTTGAATGGCATTGAAAGCTGCGTTAAAATTCAAAATGAAGTTTTTTCAAGCCATCTTGATAATTCCTAAGTTTTTCCTTATTTACTGAGGATATTGAATTTAACCTAAAAAAATAAGTTGTTCTTAGTTAGCTGCCCAGCAAACAGATTAAGCTTCAGTTTATAAGCTTTGAGATGGGTCTAGATATCATCGATGATTTGATTTTTCTCTTGCATCTTAACATCCAAGTTGTACATATGACAAAGAAGATCTGTGAAAAATGCAAAGTCTGAATGCCATTCTGTATCTTCTAATATTTCGCACTCTTCTGACCACTGTTTCGCATGGAAAAACGACAACGCAATGTTGTCTTTCAGTTGCCAACGCTACATCAGAGTATTCGAATTGCACGGACTGAAGAAAATCTCGGAATTGCCTGTGAGTAAGCTCACGAAATCAAATAGTATCACGAAATCAAAATCAAAATCACGAAATCAAAGTAAGTCTATAAAATTAGCAACGACAACATTTAAATTACCGTTTTTTATTTAATTACATCCTGATTCTGCTTTTGTGAATGCTTTTCTGAATCACCCGTCCCCAAGGGGTTAAAGAATGCATGCGTGGCAGTTCCTTGGTAATTTCAAAGTTCTCATCAACACCTCTTATAAATAATACTAGTTAAGCAGTATCAATAATATCAGTGCTTTCATTCATAGTTATTCAGAAAAATTTAAATTATAAAATTTTTGACTCTAATTATGATGTCAAATTCTTATCGATGGATTCGATTCTAGAAGTGACCGTTTTTCGCGACAAGCTTACAGTCTCAAAATTATCTTTCATGTCTGGACACAAAACATCACTAATTTGGAGCATTGTTTAACAAACTACCCACCCCATTACCAAGAGGGGTGAAATCGAGACGGAAAAGAGGAAAGACTGGTAGTAAAACATTTTCAGTTATAGCTAGTTTTGGGGAGGAGTTTACTTATTCTTTTTTAAAACTATTCAACAATATCCACTTTATCTTGGAAAAGAAGCAGTTTTATATATATGCTAAAATTATAAAATAAATATTGATAGTTACAGATATTTTATTTTTTTTCGAAAAAAATGCTGGAATGAAATGTCTTACGTAGCAGTTTTTTCTCTTTTCCGTCTTGCTATTTATGCGCTTTCAGCCAAGTCACCAAGGGATTTGTTATTTTTAGCAATATTGTATGCTACAGTGTAACTTGAATGCGTAGCTGCTTCTTGGACACTGTTTATCTTGAAAAATTGTAGTCGGCCTGATAATTCTCTGACACGTTCACGCCGGGAAATGTGAAAATACTGGTACGGGAAAAGGGGAAATACTGGTAGAAGAACTATTTCAATATTAGATAATATTCGGGAGGAGTTAATCTGTTCTCAACAATAACAATTCACTGAAAGAAAAATTAACAGTGCGAGAAGCAATTCAATAAAAAAAAATGAGTCCGTTAAAAACAATTGGTTACGAATTTTTATTATTCCCGGAAAAAAACTAAAAAATGAAATTTACTGTTACCAGTTTTCATTCCGATGCGCTGCCAAGATGAGACAATCTAGTGTGACCCACCGGTGGGTCACTCCGGCGTGTTAAGAAAACTTTCTGCATTTTGTCTTCTTTTACTTTCAGACATTGTTGCTTCGTAGTTGGCATTCTTGTGCTTATCTGTAAAATAGCGGTTAATGTTGTATTCTTTAAAAGCTGCCACAGCTTCATTGCAGATAAGACATACTGGTTTATCTCTTACAACTGTAAAAAAACGTCCATTTATCATTGAACGCATGGCACTCTGAATCAACTTAGCAGTTTTAGTAAGCATTTTAGGGTTAAAAAATTTTACAAATGACTCATAAAAGCAGTAGCCATTTCGTACATTTGATAATTGCATCATTATTCATAGTGGCATTATATGTGTATAATCTTTCCATATGCAATAAATAACGTTAAAACTCTCACCGGTAGAAAAATCTGCTCGTTGGAACTTATAATGAGCGGTCTGCCAATTGTGAAGTACAATTTACTTATATTAGATTCCATATGTCCTCGAGAAAGACAAACGCTCGTTGGAACCCACATAAAGAACTTTTGTTTTTAAAATTTTACCAATTGAGGCTGTCTGCGCTATTTTCATCAATTTCTGTTTTGTTGAACAAAAATCGAGAAAGTAAGAAGGTCATAAGTACTTTGTTAAAAAATAAAAAACCAAAATAGTTTTAATCAAAGAAGGCAAGAAAATAGATAATGCATATTGTTTAAAATTCACCAAGTTAAAATCCTGTCAGCATTCCGAATAAAACCTTCCGGCTGGCACACGTTAGCCCGCAGGCCGTAGTTTGCCCATCTCTGTTCTACGTACATATCAGAAAGGAAAAAAGATCAAAAATCTTCTAGCTTGCTTTCGAGAACAATAAAGCATCCAAGACAACCAGAGTTTCTTTTTAACAGCTTTGGCGTATAGATATATATTTCTTACTCGAGGGACAGTAAATACTGATCTACAGTTAACAGGGTTGCTACGGGCGACTAAAAATGCAAAAAATTCTGAAGCATAATATTTAAAATTTTACTTAAAAAAATGAAAATTAGAGTAAATGCTTTATAGCATATTTTTTCAGTTTATTATTGAAAGTGAAAGCAAAAAAGTTTATATGAATAATTTAAATTCAAGTCGTAATGGTAAATATGATTGAATGGTTAAATAGATTATAAATAAATAAAAGAGAATTGAGTCCCTACCACTTTTTACAAAATACAATCGCTTGTGGCATTCCTGACTTGATGACTATGAATAGTTAGTATCCCAGCAAAGTGCTTATAACATTTTAAAGCAACCACAGCGACTGCTAACCATAACGAATGCTTAGAAACAGTAAACATATCATGATGGATGAGATAGGGGCCGCTTTGCTGCCCAGGCGACTAGTTAAAATTGCAAGACTAGACAAGAGGAACAGTTAGAGCTTATGACTTTCCAGTGCGAACATCAGATATAGATGAAATATTCTTTAACACTATTGTTTACGGACGTTTCTTATATGCCTATCTCTACGAACACGCGTCAATTTGACGCATGAACGAATACATCACTAGGTTAACGGAAGTTTGTTATATACCTATCTCTTCGTATCTCTTCGAACGTAACTCTAATTTTGGAATAACAATAATCAGGATACCTTCGATAGCGATTACCAGATTAAATACCTGANTATTTCATTCCTGCTTTCAAGATTGTGGATCGTTAGGACTTCTTGTATTAACATCTAGGGGTTTGTATCTGTGTTGAAATTCAGCTAAAATGTGATAGATGATTTAGAATAAATAGCACTCACCTTCTATAAAAGCTATAAAATGTCATTTAATTTTTTTTAAACTGTTATAGCTTATAGATATGGCTGTTTCTTACTCTATGGACAGTAGATACTGATGTACAGTTAGTACGGTATCACGTAGAGTAAACGGGTTGGTACGGGCGGCTAAAAATGCAAAATGTGCTGAAGAATAAAATTCAAAATTTTATTCAAAAAAAGAAGGTTAGCAAATCTTTTATAGCATTTTTTTCCCTATTTACCTTTTATTTTTGCTTTATAGAAAATGCAAAAAATTGTATATGTATAATCCAAAATACACTTCATAGTGGTAAATACGAACTGACGGTTCTGCACGTAAAAAGTCGCATTTTAACCTGCAGTCTTCTCTGCATAGCAAAACCGGTTTTCCCATGTTAACTGATAGGGGAACTGTGTGTAGGGGAGAAACATTCTCCCAATTTTGCCCATTTCCTTAACCGACAGTGGGTAAGAGATGATAAATAACTAAAATGGAATTGAGCTTCTACCACTTTTTACATAAACAGTCGCCTGTGGCATTCCTGAGTTGATAACTAAGAACAGTTTGTTCCAACAGCTACCACATACTTTACTGATCTCAAAGATCTTATACAATGATACATAATACACAACGGATGGGATGGGGTGCATACATGCCAGGATGGGTTGCATACATGCCAACTCTTCCGGATTTTCCGGAAGATTTTATTTTCATATTTAAAGTGGTAGCAATACTCGGGTTATTCCTATTAACTTTTTGAATTATAATGATAATTATAAATGAGTTTGACCACCACTACATATAAATAATTACAATAAATATATCAAAGCATAATAATCCTTGCGCAAGCGAATTTCAACGGGATCAAAATATAAATATATTTTTGAGTCAGATTGTTTTTCGTTTATTGTTTTACAACCACTCTAAAAATCCATTCTCGGACAGAGTGAAAGTTGGCAGGTATGGGGTAGTTGCGCGGTCCAAGTGTCCAGTTAAAAATGCAAGACTGGACTAAAAGAACAGTTAGAGCTTATAACTTTCTAGTCGAAACACTAAATATATGAGAAATATTTTTTTCATCCTTTAATTCTCTTTTCCCTTTTACTTTCGTCCCTTGATGTAGCATATTTGTTACCGGAATGTATGAAACGCCGGCATTTTATAGAATGTCGAGGCACCATATATACTAACAGACATTTTCAGGCAAAGAATAAAATATGCGAATTATTACATACTTTCGCTATAGGCGTGGTATCTAATACTAAGGATTTTTATAAGTGACAAATGATTTTTCTTACGGGCTGATACTTGTGGTTCATAGTTGATTTGTACAGCATAGTGGCCCGTATGCAAAGGGTTTAGGTAATTTATGAAAAAGAAGGTGCTGTTAAGGCTATTATATAAATGACATGCATACCTCAACAATACAATTGTTAATCTTAAAACTTAATCATAATTTAAATTTACATATTTTGAGACTACCAGCTTTCGTTTTAAAAAACTGTTAATAGATAATACATGTCATCTAGTTCAATTATGAAAATTTTATCGCTTTTTAAAGATATAAATTAAATAGCTGCCTAATAATGGAGTGGTAGCTGTATTTCATTTAAACTAATAGATTCTGAATTGATACCCGTGTCTTTAAACTTAATAACGTAGACTCAGCGGTTACGGGAGAAATTGTTCGATCGTGGTAAATTTTGACCATCTTTTAAATTTCCGTGCGCAAGAGCATCGGCACCAAATGATTAATAAAGTTAATGTTTATGTTTGGGGGGGGATAAGAATTCTAAAAACGAGCTTGATCTGATGATGCACATCGGAAAGTACAACAAATAATAATAAATTGTTTTTTAATAGTTTGCTACTGTAACTATCCAAATTTTTCAGACGGTTCCGGATTTATTTTTTAAAACAAAACTGGCGTTGAATAATCGACTCAATCATGTGACGATTATCAATCCCTCACTCTGTACAATTGCAATTTTAAAATGATCAAAAAACTCCCATGGTTAGCCCGATGCTAATGGAATGCTAACCCATACACCGTTTACCACTGAAGATATTTTGCGCTCGGTGTGACCCGGGAGCAGAATTCTTGTCAGCGAGTCACATTTTGGATTCGAACCTGGGCCATTTGGAGGCGAATGCCCTGTCCCCTGAGCCACCGAGGCTCATACTGGAGTAATCAGAGGGAGTTACACACAAACCTCTTGTTTTATTGTGATAGATCAAGTAAGACTAATTATTGAAATTAATATTAGACTTATATTAGTATTAATCTTAATTAAAGTAGTCTTAAATTAATATTAGACTAAATAAGATACTATACTATAATAATTAAAATTATAGCAATAGCAGAATAATTAAAATTTTCCATGCACGCCAGCTTTTTCATTTTTTTAATGTTTAAAGTATCATTACATTTTAACTTTTGATATTTTGTTTTAGTATATATGGTACACAGTGATTTAGGACACAACTACCTACAATCAGTTTAAGCATATAAGACTATCTAACAGCAGCACAACAATGACTGTTTAAACAATAGTCCAAAATGTAAGACTTGCGAATCAATATTTTAATTGTTAATTCGCTCCTGCTTTCAAGATAGTAAAACGTTAGGACTTCTTGCATTAACATCCATGCGGAAATTCAACTAAAATCTGAGGGATAATTTGGAAAAGTACTCACCTTTTACAAAAGCTATTAAGTATCATTTAATTTTTTTAAACTGTTATAGCGTATAAGATATGACTGTTTCTTTCTCGATAGACAGTAAATACTGATGTACAGTTAACAGGGTTGCCACGGGCGACTAAAAATGCTAACAGTGCTGAAGAATAAAATTTAAAATTTCATTTAAAATAAAGGATGATCAGCAAATCTTTTATAGCATATTTTTTTTGAGTTTACTACTGCAGGGATGCCAACTTGCTCCGCTTTGTAAAATAGTATTTTCGAGTGGTAGCGAAATTTAAGTTACTTTTAGTTTAGTATTTTTCATTTTAAGTAATTGTTTCNCACGACGGATGGGATAGGGGCAGCTGCTCTGGCCAAGTGTCCAGTTAAAACTGCAAGACTGGACTAGAAGAACAATTAGTGCTTATAACTTTCTAGTCCAAACATTAGATATTAATGAAACATTTTTTTTTCATTCATTAATTCTCTTTTCCATTATACTGTCATTCCTGGATGTAGCACATATGTTACCGTAACGTATGAAACGCCAGCATTTTATGAAATGCCGAGGCACTATATATACTAACAGACATTTTCAAGCAGAGTATAAAATATGCGAATTATTACATATTTTCGCTATAGGCATGGTATCTATTACCTAGGATTTTTATAAGTGACAAATGATTTTTCCACGGGCATGTGAACCGTAGTTGATTTTTACAGCATAGTGCTCCATAAGCAAAGGGATTAGGTAACTTATGAAAAAAAAGGTGCTGTTGAGGCTGTTATATAAATGACATGCATACGTCAAAAATGCAATTGTTAATCTGAAAACCTAGTCATAATTTAAAATTACGGATTTCGATACTACCAGTTTTCGTCTTAAACAACGGTTAATAAATATTACATGTCATTTAGAAGTAGCCACGATGTTTACTAATGCTATAAATAAAATAAATTAAATAGCTGCCTAATAATGGAGTGGTAGCTATATCTCATTTAAACTCATAGATTCCGAATTGCGTCTTGTTTATAATTACGTTATTGATACCCGTGTCTTTAAACTTACGTAACGTAAACTCAGTGGTTACGGGGGGGGAATGAATCAATACACTAAAGTACAAATTTAATGGGGAAAGATGTTCGATCCTGGTAAAACAACAATGACTGTTTAACCCTTTCAATACGGCGAAAAATCAGACCGAGTGCTCCCCATTGACGGGATCAGTTATTTCTCCACCAAGTGATTATTAGATAAAAATAACTTTTATGCCTAAAAGGTTGAAGGTCTTGGAGACTCATAAGCGTCCCCATAACAGCACACCATCAATAACAAATATATCACAAGCTTCATTGATGGGACAGCATATGTCCCGCCGTAAGCCCAAAGCATCTAAATCCCGGGACAGGGTATGTCCCGACCGGAATTCTAGAGTCAATAACTCATTTTTATTGACATTTTGCTTAATATTTTTATGATTATTTTAGGCAACGTTTTTTTATTCACATTTTCATGTACATTTGTGTTAACATTTTTATTAACATATTTATTTATAAACACTTTTCGAAATTAACAGTTATTAAATAAGAAAGGTAAAAAATTGAAAAATTTGAAAGTAGTGGAGGAACAACAGTATCTAAAGTCTGGGTTTCTTGAGGGTGTGGTAGGGCTGGAAACAGTTCTTGCTCACAGTGCTACTTCGTTGCAAGAGGTGCACACTATTTTCGAGCGTGCCTCTTTATTCATTTTTACGCACCATGCACATCTATTGCGCGTTTTTCCTTCAATTGGGAAATGGTTTCCGACATTGAAAAGTCTCGTTGTTGATGATGATGATATAGTTTTGGAGGAAGAGGGCCTTTGCTTATTGACTTCCCTGTTTGCGTTTCCAAATGTTCTTTCTTTCCATTTCTATACTTTCGTTCATACATTGGGCAGTGTAAATGAATAAGCTTTTGGGAAAGATCTTGAAGTAAGAATTCACTTTGGTGGCTTCGTTGCCAATAGAGAAATTTGTTTGGCCCTTGATGCAACTAACTAGTGGCTGTCGTGGTGCAAAGTTAGTTGGATAGGATCATGAAAATGATGGTGGATTCTAGTTCTGGAGTTCAACTTCATCATCAAACAAATCATTATGATTGGGTGACACGACTTCATTGCCGGTCTCCTCTTACACTGTTTTCAGTTGGCTCACTAATATAAGCGAGCTGTCTCAACTTTTTTTTAGCGTAAATTCACTTTTGGCACATTTCGACCCTTTATCAGAGGAAGGAGCCTTCGAATAAGCCATCGAATTGTTTAGAAATAGTGTTGGTTGAAAACCTAATAAATTGAATTTATTAAAACAATAATCACAGTTAATAAACTACCACTCTAAAATATTTATTTGCTGTCCGGAGCAAGTTGTCGCTTGCTTAATTAGATGTGGAANCCCTTTATCAGAGGAAGGAGCCTTCGAATAAGCCATCGAATTGTTTAGAAATAGTGTTGGTTGAAAACCTAATAAATTGAATTTATTAAAACAATAATCACAGTTAATAAACTACCACTCTAAAATATTTATTTGCTGTCCGGAGCAAGTTGTCGCTTGCTTAATTAGATCTGGAATGATTGACGTGAGAAATTCATGGACTCAGAACGATGAGACGGCCTTAAAATCGGTTTGGAGACAAAAGTGGGCGTTATTTTCTGCCCTAGATATTTTTCAGTAACTGGGACATATGTTGTCCCAGCCGTAATATCAAAAATTTACCAGACTGGGACAGCTCATGTCCCGACCGGTGCGAAAGGGTTAAACAATAGTCAAAAATGTAAGGCTTGCGAATTAATATTTTAATTGGTATTTCGTTCCTGTTTTCAAGATTGTGGATCGTTAGGACTTCTTGCATTAACATCATGTGAATATTCAACTAAAATGTGAGGCATAATTTGGAAAAATACTCACCTTTTACAAAAGCTATTAAGTATCATCTAAATTTTTTAAACTGTTATAGCGTATAAGATATGACTGTTTCTTTTTCGATAGACAGTAAATACTGATGTACAGGTAACAGGGTTGACACAGGCGACTAAAAATGCTAACAAAATAAAATTTAAAATTTTATTTATAAAACGGAAGATCAGCAAATCTTTTATAGCATATTTTTTTGAGTTTACTAGTGAAAGAAGATCCAAACAATTGTATATGAATAATCCAAAATACAATTCATAGTGGTAAATACGATTGAATATTTAAAGAGATGATAAATAACTTAAAGGGAACTGAGTTCCTACCACTTTTTACATAAACAGTCGCCTGTGGAATTTCTGAGTTGATAACTAAGAACAGTTTTTTCTGACAGTTACTACATAGTCTGCTAATCTCAAAGAACTTATCCAACGATACATAATATACGACGGATGGAATAGGGGTAGCTGCGCGGCACAGTGTCATCACCTCCTACATCAAAAAGCCTCCACACGGTCTTTTATAAATAGTCCGCGCAGACAATTTAAAAAATGAACCAGTTGTGCGCATGAACCCAAAACCTTTTATGAAAGTAACCGAAGGAAATTTATTATATGGGTCATTCTCATGAAAACTGTCACTTTTCAGTTCATAAAATCCCAAAAAAGTAAAGTGAATAAAAAGCTCTGAAACTTTTTATATTAATAGAAATATGTTGCGATACAGCTAGCGCCATCTGAGGAAAATATTTTCAACTACTATTATTATTATTCTATAACTTTTCTGGAAACCGCCAACGGCGGATGTAAAATTATTTGCTCTTTGTTATTAAAAGTTTTGTTTTGTTATTAAGCCCTTGTGTGCTTGTCTCATTTGTTATTTTACAATGAGTGTATAATATGCCATTTTTCCCAGTTTCGAATATAATTAAATCGGGTAGATTTTATCGGATAACCCCATCTTTTATATTTAAAAATAGTATTGTTAAA
>NC_092209.1:9473053-9534149 GCF_043381705.1 Parasteatoda tepidariorum
TTTTTTTTTTCGTAAGCTGTAAAACAAACATAAAATATACTGGGGACATGAAAATGACTGTTTTTGTGAGAATGACCCATATATATTTGAGAATTGAATCTGTAGTGGTTTGACAAGTGAATAAGGCAAACCAATAATATTCAGAAATAAAACAAATTTTTAGTAATATATTCGCTACCACTTTCTTATTTTAACTATATTTTGTATTAAATTACTCGCTTTCCTCCCTTATTGATATTTTCTTTATTCGATAAAAGTGTAGATAGCCCTGCGGGCTAGGAGCATTGAAAACGTAATTTTAAATCGGTAAGTAGATATCCTACATAGTGGTCTGATCGGACTACCTATAAAAAACCGCGTGAAGGCTTTGACAGGACTAGAAGAAACAGTTAGAGCAGCAACTTTGTCAAAATTTTATATAGGACTCTTATATATTTGAAGGAACATTAAATATTATTGTCAGGTTTTTCTCAAGTTGTTGAAACAAAAGTATTGAATTACAAATAATAAAAATATTTTCTTAAATAAATTTTTTCTTCGATGCAAAGGCTGAGAAATTAATTTTTTTTGCACCGTTGGTATGTTAAATTTCGCAGAAATGTTAGTTAAACATTAATTTTTTTTAACAAAAGAAAAGTATTTTAAACCCATATAGATTTTTTACAAAATTTTTCCACAAAAAATGACAACTAATATATTTTAGTTTGCGGGCCGCCAGTTGGTAACCACTGTTCTAATCGAAACATCAGATATAAATGAAATAATTTTTTAACCACTACTTCTATTTTCCATTTTACTTTCATCCCTGGATGTAGCATATATGTTACCGGAATGTATGAAACGCAGGCATTTTATAGAATGCCGAAGTATTGTATATACCAGTGATGGTCCCCAACCCTATGCCCGCGGGCACCATGGCACCCGCTGCTTGTGCCCAATGATAAAATATTTCAGTTTTCCATTTTCCCATAAAATGCTATGTAATTTTTTTTTTCTTTTTCAATATTGATGATAAACACAACCAAAATAAAAATAGCCAGGAAAATGACCTCCATCCCCACAGATATCAGCACAAAGCAAAATATAGCTGACTTCTATACTAATTATATACTTCGTATATTTTGCCAGCAATTTAGTAATCACTTATTTTACACAAGAATATTATTGCGAAATATATTCATGTATTGAATTAATTTTTAAAATAAATTTTTTTGTACATTATATTTAGTGTGTATTATTACCTATGTCAGCCAACTATAAATCTATCTTGAAAAAATAAATGGTGCCCGCCATTCGTCCGATATTCCGGTATTAACTCTAAGGTACAAAAAGGTTGGGGACTCCTGGTATATACTAACAGACATTTTTAGGCATAGTATAAAATATGCGAATTATTATATACTTTCGCTATAGGCATGGTATATAATACTTAGGAATTTTATAGAACGACAAATACTTTTGCTTACGGGATGATACAACGTGTGGACCACGAGTGATTTGTACAGCATTGTGCTTCGTAAGCAAAGGGTTTAGGTAATTTATTAAAAAAAAGTGTTGATCGGGTTACTGTATAAGTGACATGCATTCCTCAAAAATACAATTGCTATTCTGAAACCTTAATTATAATTTAAATTGACACATTTTGTAACTACCAGCTTTCGTTTTAAACGATTGTTTATATATATTATTTGTTTATTAAGTAATGCTGTGCTTTCGGATATGGATGTTATAAAATTAAATAAAATAGTTACCAAATTATATAGGGTAGCTGTATCTCATTCAAACTCAGATTCTGAATTTATTTATAATTACGTTAAGCAGACTCGTTCCGGACAGCGGATAAATATTTTCGAGTGGTAGTCTTTTTAATGCATGATTCTTGGTATAGTAAATACGAATTATCAGTTTTTTTCGCACCACTTCTTCGAAATAATTCAAAAGTTTATATATTCACCACTTTATGACAGTTATGTCATGTTAAATCTTTCAAAAAGTTTGCAAAATCAGTTAAATATTTGAAAATTTTTTTACAGTGTAGAGTTTGTAGTTATTTACAGTTTTTTAAATTATTTTGGCGTGTCCGGAGCAGTTAGCATCTTTGGCTACGGGTAAAAAATGAAGCAATGCACTTAAGTTCAAAATTAATAGGGGAAAATCTTAAATTTTCATGAACAAGAGCATCGGCACCCACTCATACATAACACTAGCTTTACGGGACGCGTCATTTTGACGCATTTCGAATTTTATAAGGAAAATTACAAAACCCGTTTGCATTTTTATTTTATCTCTTGTAATAACTTTTATCCATTGATCGAGGTAAATAAATATTGAAATCTTTTTTCTTCAAACGCGTTGAAATACTGAAATTCTCTGATTTAAAAATTAGTTTTTCAATGCCTCTAGCCCGCAGGGCTATCTACATTTCCATCGGATTATGACTGTTCAATAAGGGATGGGTGGGGTAAGAGATCTTTTCGTATGATAATAAATGTAGGCAGCTTGAACTGGAAGACTGAAATTCTCATAAAGTGGTAAATAATATAAGCCAATGAATTATTTAAAAATAGTGGGGGATAAAAATCTACTAAATTGGATTTATTAAACCGAGAATCGCAATTGATAAACTAACACTTTAAAATATATATTTGCTGCATGGGGCAAGTTGTAAGAGTTGTTACATGTATTCGTTCATGCGTCAAATTGATGCGTGTTCGTAGAGATAGGTATATAAATAACATCCATAAACCTAGTGTTAATAAAATTAATGCTTTGGGGGTTAACATTTTTTAAAACGAGCTTGATCTGATAACGCCAAGCCAGCGGAAAGTCCAACAAATAATAATAAAAAAATATTTCTTATTGTAACTATCCAAATTTTCAGACGATTCTGGAGTAACTTTTTATTCTATAACTAGCGTTGAATGACCGATATCTAGGGACATCTTGCATTAAAATCTAGGGATTAGCTTCTATGTTGAAATTCAATTAAAATGTGAGGGATAATTTGGAATAGTACTCACTTTTAATAAAAGCTCCTAAATGTCATTTAACAAAATTTTAGTTTTAAATAAAAGTATATCTTTCATCGTAATTTATGAAGGAAAAATCATCACGATTGAAATAAATATTCTTTAAATTATTTAAAATTATTACTATTAAATATTGAATTCAAATAACTGTTCCATCTAATATTCTTGAAAGGAAATAAAACTTCTTACATGTGATCATATATTGCAAGAGATATGTCTGTTTCAGAAATGTATTGTTTGTTGCATTTTTCTTCGTTAGTTATCTCGTTTTGTCAAAAAATAATTCATCCATTAGACGTGTTAAACAAGTTTACAATTACAGTTTACCTACTTTTAAGTGAATTTCTTATTTAGAGAGATTACTTTAAAGATTGTCTTACAAAATTTCTGTTTTTTAATTAAATATGTTACGTAGCAATAGCTGAGTGCGTCTTTGTTTATATTATAGGTAGCAAACTAGAAACACTCAACTATAGTTGAGTGTTTCTAGTTTGTAAGTAACGGTAGCAATAGTTGAGTGGGTGTTGTATATAAATATGGGTAGCAATAGTTGAGTGTGTGTTGTTTATAAATATAGGTAGCAATAGCTGAGTGCGTCTTTGTTTATAAATATAGGTAGCAATAGTTGAGTGTTTCTTGTTTGTAAGTATAGATAGCAATAGTTGAGTGTGTGGTGAAGTTTGGGGGGCAGTAAATGAGTGTGTCTTGTTTATAAGTATAGGTAGCAATAGTAGAGTGCGTCTTGCTTAAAAGTAGAGGTAGCAATAGTTGAGTGAATGTTGTTTATAAGTATTAATAGCAATATTTAAAAATTAAATTTGTTTTATTCTGTTAAAATTTAGACCTGTTAAAATTTAGAAATTACAGAAAAGTCTTATGTTAAAACTACGAGCAAATTTAAGCACGAATCGCAATAATACTTACTGTAATATTAAGCCTGTTCTCACATCGTCTTTTGAGCATAACATAAACGAAAGGTTACACCGGAAGTTTTCTAAGTTTCTTCCGCTTTTAGAAAGCTTTTACTTTACGTTCAGTCAACCATTCATATGGAATTGTCCGATTCACCCGAAATTTTACCACCTCTTCACAACAAATATCTGTTTAACATGGAATTTTCTAATTCTCCCGATATTTTATATTCATTATTTATCCAATATAAGCCAATCTAGGATAATTATTAAAAAATCTAGGTGTCCCAACATTGGTACTTCGGTGCATGTTTTTATAGGACCTATATTGAGCCAATAGTGAGCCCGGCTGCGGCCAAGGTAAAATTGTTGCTAAGGTATAGATGAAACCCATAATATTAAAAGATTAATTCTATGAAATTAACATCAGCCAAACTCTCCAAATCGAATTTTAACAATTTCATAATTTTATCATTCAAAATCAGATCATAAATTTTGTTACTACTCTAAATATTTGGGGAGTTATGACTCGTACTAGGTCAACATTAACGAATTAATTTTGCTCAACATTTTTTACGTTAGTGCATTATTGTTACATTATTGAGGTTGCAGCCTTGCCCCCGTAATAAATTTGTCAAAGAGTTAAATACGTTTTAAAGCTATGTTTATTCAGAAAAAGTACATTTTATTTTGTGTATGGTTTTATGATATATTAGGAGGTTAATCTCCCTGTTTGCTGCCGCTCATCTACCTCGAGGATTGCTTCTCAATAATAGTTGTTTCTTGGCAGAAAACAGTTTTTCTACTTAAGTAAAAATTATTCACTTAAGCCTTTAATGGGCCATTTATTTCTAGTAAAGGTAAAAGTATTTTTGGATTAGTGAAATATTATTAAAGTATTTTTGGAATAGAAATTTTTTCGGGAATAGTAATTGATATAAGAAAAAAAAACTCATTCAGTTTATAAAAATGCCATTTTTTTGGTGGTAAATATATTTAGTACTACCTATTAGGAGCTTATTGATTTTTATTTTTATTTATTTATAAAATAAGTTTTATAAATGCTACAAACTTCAAAAGGATTTATGTATTTTATAACTTTTTTACGTTTTTTTAACCTAACAAATGGTTACCAATTTTATTTAAACTCACTTCAAGAAAGCTGAAGTAATTGTCAATTGGAAACCTAAATTAAAAGTGGTAAAAAAGTGCTGGGAAGTATACCTCCCACGACCTTCGAAGGGTTAACAAATATGTACTAAAAGGAATTCTGCCTGCTAACGTTTATACCTCCACTTTCCACCTTCAAATATTATTATCGATTAGTATTATAAATATTTAGATTTATTGGTGAATAAAAGCAATTGTTTTAAGTAATCATTTATTAAAATAATATTTATATTGTCATAACATTATATAAAATTGTATTATTCAAACAAATTTGATGAGTTCACAACCGTAATTTAATAATTTCTAACCGTAATTTAATGAATTCACAACCGTAATTTAATAATAATTTCAAACGGGCAGATATATTAAATACTATTTTTGCTTGCATCTCATTGTGCGTAAAGTTGATCACAAAGTAATAAATCATTTAACAAATCTCTCTAATTGTTACTCATTACAGTATATTAACGTTATTTTCACATTAATAATAATTGTAAAACGGTTCATAAGATTTGACGACCTTTCTAACTAACTTTACCTTAAAATGTAGCGCAGAATGACATTATAATAATAATAAAAAATACAACTATTCTCGTAATTTTAAACTCGAAAATTGAATTAAAAACGTAATAATAGCTGCACAGGAAAATAACTTTAAATTAGGGAAACAAAAATCTTTATAGAAAAACAATACCTTTACGACTTTTTTTATGCTGATGACAACCAAAACAATATGGAAAAGAATGAGGGAAAGCTGGATCCTACCACGTGATTTTCCGGCCAAGAAAAATGCACGGACAACAATGTCTACGACACCATCATTACATTTTTATAGCAAAATATTATCGTTTGTATGACTTTCACTGCGGAAATATTAAGACTGTATTTTAGAGATTATAATATTAAATCTGAAGCTGTTAAACGCGATTTTACTTTGACATAGTCAGAGATGAAAATTCTCACAGGGGTGCCACAGGCGACTATTTATGTAAAAAGTGATGGAAACCCAATTCACTTATATTTATTTATTATCTCTTTAAATATAGCATCGTATTTACTTCTAAGACTTACAATTTATATTATTCATATACAAGCATTTTTTTGCACTCACTTACAATGGTAAACTAAAATAAACATGCTATAAAAAGCTGCTAATTTTAATTTCTTTTTAAAAAAAATTAAATTTAAGGTAACCGTTTTTTGCACTTTTAGTCATCCATGGCAATCTTGAACTCACGGGCCGGGATAGCTTGGTTAGTTGGTCACTGGGCCTTGTCTAAGAGTTCATGGGTTCGATCCCCACCAGCCGAAGACTCCCCGTGTAGTAAATGGTGACTGATGCACGTTAAACCTGTCGAGTCACAAAGTCCTCCATGTTCTCATAACAAATCAATACCTCCTGGGGTACTGATCCAAGAGTTTCCTTGTCTTCTGGATTGGTTCAAAAATTGCAAAGCAACGGAGTTGAATATTAGCAGTCGTAAACTCAAAATTGGGTCGGCTGTTCAGCGACGCTTATAAATCTTGTATATGCACGTCATAAAGAAAAAGAGGTGGTTAAAAATTTCCTAGCTTAGCTTTCGAGAATAGTAAACCATCCAAGACAACCAGAGTTTTTTTTAAAACTGTTATAGCGTATAGATATGATTACTCCTTACTCGACAGACAGTAAATACTGATGTTTATTAAAATATAGCATATATATATATATATATATAAGTTTTATAAAAACTGCATCCAATAATTATTGTTGTGTCTCAAGTTATTCCTGATTTAAAAAAACGACTGAAACTGCAACTCTATTTTCCATGACTTTGTAGAAACATCAAGGATGAAATTATTAAAAAACTGAAATTGTGAATCTTTCATGATTTTAAAGCTTATATGCAAAGTCATCTGAATTGATTATGCATTTTCAGGTTTTGGAAATTCGTAAATATTTATGTAACTAATGTATTTAATGATTGTTGTTGTGTTTCAAGTCNAATATAAATATTTAAAAAAACACGGTAGAAAACTACAAGCAAAAATTTTCAACTTTGCAATTAATTTTGTTAATTTTTTAAAACGTTCGACATGGCTGTTATACACTAAATTTGTCTCTCGCATAAGCTTTCGAATTACTAAGAAGTAGAAGTGAGTAAAAACCCTATGAATCCATTTTTCAGCATCAAGAATCATAAAGTAAAAGACTACCACTCGAAAATATTGATCTGCTGTCCGGAGCAAGTTGGAATCTTTGATAACGAATGCTCACAAACAGTAAACGTATTATAATGGGGCCGCTAGGAGGCTCAGGTGTCCAGTTAGAACTGCAAGACTGGACTAAAAGAGCAGTTAGAGCTTATAACTTTCTAGTCCAAACATCAGATTTAAATGAAATAATTTTTTAACCACTACTTCTATTTTCCATTTCATTTTCATCCCTGGATATAGATAATATGTTACCGAAATGTATGAAAAGCCGACATTTTATAATATGCCAAGGAATTATATATACTAACAGACGTTTTCAGGCAAAGTATAAATTATACGAGTTATTATATACTTTCGCTATAGCTATGATATATAATACCTAAGAATTTTATAGAGTGACAAATGCTTTTGCTTACGTTTACATCATACAACAACGTTTACACGATCTACATGTCCACGTGATACAACAGGTAAAATCATAGGTGATTTGTATAGCATAGTGCACCGTAAGGAAAGGTTTCAGGTAATTTATGAAAACAGGATATTATATAAATGACATGCACTCCTCAAAAATACAATTGTTATTCTGAAAATAAAATCATAATTAAAATGTACACATTTTGTGACAACCAGTTTTCGTTTTAAACGACTGTTTATATAGGATATTTGTCATTGTGGTTTACTTTAAGTAATTTTATTCATTGTAAATTAATTTGATGAAATAGCCACCAAATAAGTAAGTGGTAGCTATATCTCTTTTAAACTCACAGATTTTGAATGTGTCTGGTTTATTATGACGCCGTAGAAAGCCGTTTTTATAAACTTACGTGACGCAGACTCAGCGGTTACGGGAAAGAACTGAAGCAATGCACTAAAGTACAAAATTAATAAGGAAATTGTTCTATCGTTCTAAAATTTCACAATGTTTTAAATTTCCATGAGCACACGAGCATGGGCAACAAATGATAGTCAATAAAGTTAATGTTTATTTTGTAGGTATGAATTTTAAAAACGAGCTTGATCTGATAAGGCAAAGACAGTGGAAAGTACAAGAAATAATAATAAAATATTGTTTTAATAGTTTTCTACTGTCCAAATTTTCAGACGATTCTGGAGTTTTTTTTTTAAAACTGATGTTGAATAACCGACTCAATCAACCGCGATTATTTATGCCTAATTGACAAATATTTTACGTCAGCACTGTGGTCGGTGTGAGCCGGGAACAGAATTCGTGTCAACGAGTCCCCTGACATTGTCAAATTTTAAAACGATCGAACAAATTCCCCATTAATTTTGTACTTTAGTCCTATCCCCTGAGCCACCGACGCTAATATTGGAGTTAACAGAGGGAGTTACACACAAACCCCTTTTTTCATTGGGATAGATCAAGTAAGACTAATAATTAAAATTAATATTAGTCCTATATTAGTATTAGTCTTAATTATAGTAATCTAGTAGTATAGTGCTATAGTCAAGTATAATAGTGGTCTTAAATTAATATTAGACTAATAAGATAATATTATATAATAATTAAAAATATAATAACGTAATATTTAAAATTTTCCATACACACCAGCTTCTTTATTTTTCTTTAATGTTCAAAGGATTATAAAATTTTGTTTTTGATTTAGTGTATTTGGTTTACAGTGATGCAGGACGCAACTACATATAATCAGTTTAAACATCGAAGACAGTCAAACAACGACTGTTTAAACAACAGTCAAAAATGCAAGACTAGCGAATCAATATTTTGATTTTTATTTCATTCCTGCTTTCAAGATTGTGTAATGTTCGGAGTTCTTGCATTAACCCTTTCGCGCCGACTGTCNAAACAACGACTGTTTAAACAACAGTCAAAAATGCAAGACTAGCGAATCAATATTTTGATTTTTATTTCATTCCTGCTTTCAAGATTGTGTAATGTTCGGACTTCTTGCATTAACTTCTAGGGATTAGCATTTGTATTGAAATTCGACTAAAGTGTGAGGGATAATTTGGAAAAGTACTTACCTTTTAAAAAAACTATTAAATGTCATTTTAATTTTTTTAAGTTACTATAGCGTATAAGATATGACTGTTTCTTACTCGATAGACAGTAAATACTGATGTACAGTTAACAGGGTTGGCACAGACGACTAAAAATGCAAACAGTGCTGTAGAATAAAATTTGAAATTTTATTGAATTAATCAGTATTAGCAAATCTTATAGAGCATATTTTTTTTCAGTTTACTATTGAAAGTTTGTTCGTTCGTTGCAGTGGAACTGGGCGTCTGAGGCCTTACGGCCCTTTTCCCATTCATCTTGAAGTTAAACTTAGAGACATACATGACAAAATTAAAGTTTGGGGAGCAAATGGAGTTCTTGAGAAAAGAAAAATGGAACTTTGCCATTATTAGGCAATGACAAAATTTTAACTAATAAAAATGTACATGAAAAAGGTAAAATTAAAGTACAATGGGAAAATAAACAGAAATGAATATTTACAGTTTGGAAATACATACAGAAGGGGGGCGAGTTAAAGGATTGTGAGGATGTGTGTATATGTGTAAGTAAATGTGGCTCTGTTAAGTAGAGACCCTGCCATCTGTGAGTGTTTGTGTTGTTAAATGTTAGTATGATATCAGAAGTGTAGAAGTGTGCAAAGGGTCGAATTTTTGCATCCTCTTTGAGATTTATGCAGTCGAAAATATCATTAAAATTTGCGGTATTGCAGGTGGCGGCTTTAATAAAGAAGTTTCTATTTAATTTGTTGAAATGATGGTCAAAGCGGTCAATGTTAAGATCTCTATGAATGGCGTTGTTGCGGATAAACCTTTTGGCTCCCGTGAGTTTTCTCAAGATGTTGTTTTGAAGTACGATAAGTTTTTTGAGGTCTTTTTTGGAGGCGTTACACCTAGGCAGGTGAGGCGTACGTCATGATAGGACGTATCATCGAGGTATACAGGAGTTTTTTCAGTTTTAAACTAAGGTGTCGGTTATGAAAAAGTGTTTGAAGTTTTTTGGTTGCTGCGTATACTTTATTTTTAATTTTATTTACATGATCAGACCAGGTCAGTTTTTTATTAATGGTTAAGCCTAAATATATAGCTTTATCAACAATGGGTATAGTGTTGTTGAAGAGAACTAGTTGGTATTTATTAGAGTAGGACTTTCTATTCTTTTGTATTATTAAAAGTTGCGATTTACTAGCATTTAGTTTGAACTTCCAATTTAGGCACCAGTCTTCCACATCATATAACTTGTTCTGTAGTTTTTGAAGTGCATTATCTGGTTTGAGAGATTTCTGCAAGATTCCAGTATCGTCAGCGTAAAACGCCGTGATACTGTTGTGGTCGTCGTGAAATATGGGGAAATCGTGGGTATAAATAATGAACAGTATCGGTCCTAGAATGCTCCCTTGGGGAACAGCCGCATTTATTTTTCTCCTCGATGAAACAACACTATTTAGTTTAATATTAAAAGTACGGTTTGATAAGTAGTTATATTTTATTTTTGCAATGCCATAGGGAAAGTTTAAATTAATTAGTTTGAGTACGATACCAGCTTGCCAAACTCGATCGAATGCTTTGCTGATATCAAGCATGAGAAATGCAGTTGCCTGTTTGTTGTGCAGGCTCTTACCAATGAAGTCAATGATTCGAAGGCGTTGTTTGGTGGTATCTAAGTTTTTTCTGAAACCGTACTGCTCATTAGGCAGACAACCTAGAAAAGGCTTTATTCTGTTATACAGTATACGTTCTAGAATTTTACCAAAAATACACAATAGGCTGATTGGTCTAAAGCTCTCGGGTAAGGTTAGGTTTTTATTTGCTTTGGGAATCAGAATAATGGTTGCATTCTTCCAGTTTGGGGGAAAATAATTTAAGTGCAGACAGGAATTGTAAATATCTGTTAAGGTGGAGATGTAAGTATTTGGTAAAAGTTTAACCATTTTATTCTTAATACTGTCATCACCTGGTGCCTTCTTTGATTTTAGTTTCTTGATAATATTGTGTACTTCATAATTATTGGTGGATTCAATAGGGGTGACTTGGGAGTTAGAGACTAGGAAGTCCGAGACAGTGGTATTGACAATATTATGTGTGCCGATATCATAGTCATCATTAAGGGAGAATTGTTTAGCCATATGTGTGGCAAAAGCTTCTGTTACTATTGAAAGTGCTGGATGCTGGATATTGGGGTTATCTCGGCGTTTGGCGCGAAGCGCCACTAACCGATTCATCGATTCTGTTTTGTCGTATTCTAGGAGGTCCTAAATATCTTTGAAGTTGCAGTATGTACTATTGAAAGTGAATGCAAAGAATGGTATATAAATAATCTAAATTACAATTTATAATTAAATAAGATTGAATAGTTAAGGAGATGATAAATAAATAAAAGCGAATTGGGTTTCTACCACTTTTTACATAAGTAGTCGGTTACGGCATTCCTGAGTTGATAACTAAGAACAGTTAGTATTCAAGAAAAGTGCTTGTATCGTTTAACCCCTTGGGGACGGGTGATTCAGAAAAGCATTCGTACAAAATCAGAATCAAGTTGTAATTAAATAAAAAACAGTAACTTAAATGTAGTCGTTGCTAATTTGACAGACTTACTTTGCTTTTACTTTAATTATTGTTAGTTTAATCATATATATAATCAATGTTAATTCAAAGTATAATTAAATAGTTTTATTTTGAACAAAGTAATGGTGAATTAAATAAATCAAACAATTATAACTCCGCCCACAAATAAACTGCTAAAGAATTACTTTGATTACCAGTTTTATCTTTTTACCCTGATTGATGCGGTTTTATGCTGTCACGTATTTGTGATAGTCGGCGCTAAAGGGTTAAAGCAATCACAACTGCTAACCATAGCGAATGCATACAAACAGTAAACATATGATGGATGGGATAGGGGCAGCTTAGCGGCACAGGTGCCCAGTTACAACTGCAAGACTAGACTAGAAGAACAATTAGAGATTATTAACATTCTAGTTCAAACATCATATATAAATGAAATATATTTTCAATCACTAATTCTCTTTTCCATTTTAATTTCATCCCTGGATGTAGAATATATGTTACTGGAGTGCATGAAACGCAGGCATTCTATATGTTACCGGCAAAGTTCGAAATCCGGCATTGTATAAAATGCTTAGGCATTGTATATAATGCCTAAAACTAACAGGCAATGTATGAAACGATATATATTTCACACATTTCCTAGGTATTCTATAAAATGCCAAATGAGAAATCGGCAGAGTATAAAATGCATCTCCGATTCGTTTCGTAATATAATGAAATGTAATTCAAAATGACATTCAAGTCAGCCATGTTGCAACAAGTAGGTTAATTTCTTTTTTTTTCTTTTTGTTTCCCTTAATAAGAAAGGCATAAATTATGTTTTGTACAACTTTCATTTTTCTTAACTCATTTTGAATAGTTTTTTTTAATGACACTCTCATTATTTTTTGAGAATAAAATTTTTGTTTTTGAGAAATGCACATCATTTACATAATAACTTCATCAGGGCGTTTTTTTCAAACTTTGCCTAAATAGCATTTGTTATTCTATAGAATGGCTAGGTATTATATATAATGCCTAGGGAAAGTATGTAATACTTCTCATATTTCATACCTTGCCTAAAAACATCCGGCATTATATACAATGCCTAGGCATTCTATAGAATGCCGGCGTTTCATACTTTGCCGGTATCATATATATCAACAGACATTTTTAGGCAAAGTATAAAATAGGCGAAATAGTACATACTTTCGCTATATATAATACTTAAGCATGGTATATAATACCTTGGAATTTTATAGAATGACAAATGCTTCTGCTTACGGGCTGATACAACATGTGGACGTTAAGACGTTTGTACAGCATAGTGCTCAGTAAGCAAAGGGTTCAGGTTATTTATTAAAAAAAAGTGCTAATGAGGCCATTATATGAATGACATGTATTCCTCAAAATTACAAATGTTTTTCCGAAAAAATATTCATAACATAATTTTACGCATTTTGTCACTACCAGCTTTCGTTTTAAATTATTGTTTATATATATATATATTTGATATAATGTATTACCATTGATGTGATAAATCAGCTTTTTTAATTTAAATTAAATAGCCACCACTTAATATTGTGGTAGCTATGTCTTGTTTGAACTCACAGATTCTGAATTTATTTATAATTACCTTATAGAAGTCCGTTTCTATAAACTTACGTGATTTAGAAATAGCCGTTACGGGAAAAAAAGCGAAGCAATGTACTAAAGTACAAAATTAATGGGGAAAATCTTAGATTTCTATGAAAGGGAGCATCGGCACCCACTGATACTTATTAAAGTTAATGTTTATTTTGGAGGTTAAAATTTTTGAAACTAGCTTGATCTGATAACGTCAACAAATAATAATAAAAAATATTTTTCTATTGTAACTATCAAAATTTTCAGACGATTCTGAAGTAATTTTTTGCTAAAACTGGCGTTGAATAACCAATATCTAAGGACATCTAGGGATTATCATCTATGTTGAAATTCAACTAAAATGTGAGGGATAATTTGGAATAGTAATCACATTTGATACAAGCTACTAAATGTTATTTAACAAAATTTTAGTTTTATAAAAAAGTATGTCTTTCATGGTAATTTATGAAGGCCAAATTATCACGATTGAAATAAATATTCTTTAAATTATTTAAAATTATTACTGTTAAATATTGAATTCAAATAACTATTCCATCTAATATTCTTGAAAGGAAACAAAACTTCTTACATGTGATCATATATTGCAAGAGATATGTCTGTTTCAGAAATGTATTTTTTGTTGCACTTTTCTTCGTTAGTTATCTCGTTTTGTCAAAAAATAATCCACCAATTAAACGTGTGAAACAAATTTGCTATGGCATTTTACTAACTTTTAAGCGAACTTCTTATTTAGAGAGATTACCTTAAAGACAGTCTGGCAAAGTTTCCATTTTTTTAAAATTAAATATATTACGTAATAATAGCTGAGTATGCCTTGTTTATAAATATAGGTAACAATAGTTAAGTGAGTGTTGTTTATAAGCATAGGTAGCAAATATTTAGTGTGTCTTGTTTATAAGTAGCAATAGTTGAATGTGTCTTGTAAGTATAGTTATAGTAAAAGTTGTAAGTGAGTATGTCACTGAATTATGTCTTGTTCAATACCGGCCAAGTGGCCGAACGGTTAGCGCGCCTGACTGCGAAGCCAATGAGTGCGGGTTCGAATCCCGCTCTGGGCACGGATGTTTCTCTTGTGTTGTCCTCTGTTGTGTGTGATGTATGAATGTGGGCCATCCTATAAACGGGTTTGTGGCAGTGTGGCGTGGGCAATGTTACTCGCTTCCGTGACTTCGGTTCACAGGTGCCCGCTGGGTAACGTGAGATGAGTAACAGCTCTGACATCTTCTAAGGCAAAACTAATAAAGTTCAGTGCCTGACATTGGAAAAAAATGTCCTGTTCAACTTTTGTTGCCTATATTTAATTTAAAAAGCAGAAACTTTGCAAGACTATCTGAAAAATAATCTAACTTCCTAAATAAAAAATTTGTTTACCCTTACTTTGCTTTTGCTTTCCTGATATAGTCATCAAAAAGGAATAATTATTAAATAAAAGACAATAAGTATCCGTAAACAAAAACATCCATTATAAAATGACCCCCCCCACTCAAAAACATCCATTATAAATGTAAAGTACTAAGATTAAAATGGATAAAAAATAGTTAAAAATTAAACTTTTGAAGAATGGAAATGAAAAGAGTCACTTAAAAACTTACAGAAAAGCACAATGGAAGAGCATGCGCAAAAAAATAAACTGACCACCCAGAATATTTTTTGATCTAATGATCGGATCTTCACGTTCGAGGACTCAATCTTAATGGCTCAAGAGGTAATTAATAAACGTTAAAAGTCTTCCGTGTTTGCGTACTTTTAAAGTAAAAAACAATAGAACGTTTTTTAAATGATAAAAATAAACATATATGAACTAATGTTTCACAGCTAAAATGATTTGAAAAGGAAATCAACTCTAGTAGTAAATTTTAAAAAGTAAAATGTAGTTTTTTTTTTTAACTATACTTAGTTAAATATCGAAAGATGCATTTTCAAAAATAACACAAATCTCAAGAAAATATTGTATTTTTAAAATTTGCATGATTAACTTACAAGTCACATGACCATTGTTAACAAAGCATTCGTGGATGTTGTCTTCTCAGGGTGTAATATTTCATGGAAGTTGAGTGCTTTTGTGGGGAATAAGTGCCTGTAACACGGACAACGAACTAATATGTGTATAATTTCTTCCAAGCTCATTTTGGAGAGGAGAAAAAAAATGTAGACTTCGTTATTGCCTCGGTTAACATAAACCTCGGTTAATCGAAGCTCGGTTAATCGAAGTTCTACTGCAGTAGAAAAGGTACATGTACCTTTTTTCAGCTCAGGAGAGAGGTTCACAGTTTGGACCCCTTCATTGATTTTATTTCATTTTGCCATAATTAGGTAATTTGGTATCGTCATAATTTGGTAACTTTTAAAGCGAATCGAAACATTTTTATATCGCGATTATAAAATTCGTTTATCTAAAGAAATGCAAAAAAAGTTCCATGCAAAAAAAGAAAAAAAAACTTTTAACAAATATTTATTCATTTTTATTAACTTATCAAATAAGAAGTCTTAGACATACTCCAAAACTAAATAAAACTTTCAACAAACTTTAGCTGGTAAGTTTAGTTGTAACAATTCAGCAGACAGCATTATTAAAAATTATTACTTTTTCACACTCATGCGTTCTCAATTTTGCTTGACTGTTTTGTGCGTTACTAACCGAAACAGAGTTCCTTTTTTAAACTTTTAATTATTTATTATTCTAATTTTAACCATACTTGTACTTATCCTAGCTACATTTTGTTTTCGAATTCTTTTAAAACCATTATTTCCCACTCATAGAATTTAAAGAGTAAGTAATAAATATTTTTCCTGAATAATATTTTTCCCAGTTGGAATAAAAGATCCAAGATGATCGATTCTTCCTCTCTGTAATTTAATTCCTACAATCCTACCTCAAGTATAATTGGGCCTTCACTTCAAATTAAAATATTTTCTACAATTTAATACATTTCATTGTTAAATAATACCATTGTAATTAAAAACAACACATGCATATTAATTAGTTTCACCCTGTAAATTCAAGTGAGGATTTTATTTTATTCACCTAAAATTACGGTTTGTTGACAAAGGGTAAAGATTAAATGAGGAGGAAAATTTAAACATCGTTCGTTTTTATTAGGAAAGTGCACTTTCATATCATTAAACTTAAAAAGCCAGATATTTGTAAACGTTAAGAATTAATTACAGCTTAAGCTTTAAGAGTTGTTCACCTTAGAATAAAAGCGAGATTATGTACTTTAACGAAAAGAATTCAAATTTAACAAATTTTTTAAGACATTGCTTTCATTACTGTTAACTAGTGTTGAGGAGTAATTAGGGGTATGACTTTAAGGAAGATTTCACAGTGAAATCAATTAAATAAATTCAATTAAGTCTGTACAATTAAATTGAAAGAGGAAATTAAATTAAATTAATTCAATCCAATTACTTAATTTCATGTAATTTATCCTCCGAAGTTTAAAAATTTGTTTAAACTTATAAAACTTATCACACTTGGCAAGAAAACTCTTTTGGTCTTTTTATTTTCAAAAATAAAAAAATGGGTCATAGAATTTAGAAAAGAACTTTTCATGTCATTAATTATTTCATATTGGAAAAGTGCTCTTTCACATTAAACTTAAAAAGCTATCTATATATACATTTTTCTTACACGGTGACAAAAAAAAGCCTCATTACAACTCCCCGAATGGCAACGCTAGAAAATCGACCAATGATTGCGGGTAAAAATGTCACATGGCAAATTTAGATTGAGGTGACTCAACGTATAGCACTTTTAAAAACGAAAACTGAAATAACAATTCAGCTGCGGCAATCTCATACTATTAAGCTAGGCAGAAGTGAGTAGTCTTTGTCGATAGATCTCTATTTTAGTACTTTGTTGAAAGCGTTTTTTTTCACGAATTTATTTGACGATTTTTGATTTATATGACGAATTTATTTGTTTTATTATTGTTATTAGTTATTCATTGAAAAAGGAGTCTCAGTTAATGAGTCTTTATTTGAATTCAAATTTATTTTAATGACTTAGTATTTACGAAAAAGATGTAATTTAAAAAAAAAGTTGTTATATGGATTTGAATGATTGTTTTGAATTCTTAGAATTTTGCGCATTTGCAATGTACCTAAGTTAGTAGCGAGCGAAGCAAGCTTGGTTTGCGAAGCAAACCATATAAGATTGCGTAGCAACTCTCAGGGGTTTGACGAGCGTTAGCGAGCAGGGGGCGCAGTCCTCTAGTTTGTTTATAAACGTTAAGAATGAATTACAGTTTAAGCTTAAAGAGACTGTTGACATTTGAATAAAAACGAGATTATGTTCTTAAACAAAAAAGGATTCAAATCTAACATATTTTTTAATACATTGCTTTCATTGCATTTATTTAGTGTATAGGTGTTGATGCGTTAGCGGAGCAGCACAGTAGTGAGTGAAAGTGTTAACTCATATGAAGAAACTTGAAGATTTAAACATTTTTTTATTTCATACAGTACCATCTCGATACAGCGTACAACTGAAGATATTAAACATAAATACATCTTAACAAAAATGTTGATACATCACCGGAAACAACAACACAGTGACGTGACATAGTGAAGAGACAAGACAAGAACATATGCTTACAACAATGCATGCCTTATATACAGATTCCATAATCATATGCACGGATGACGTCACTTACGTTATCTGAAAATAAAATATCTGTTGCCAACACACGACCGAAACTTAATTCTGTCAATTTAATGTATTCAGAGGAGTAACAAACCACTCCAACAATAGGTTTAATTAAAGATATAACTTTAAGGAAGATTTCATAGTGAAATCAAATAAATCAATTCAATAAAGTTACTTCAATTAAATCAAATTAATTAATTGCGTGTGATTTTATCCTCCAAAAATTAAAATAAGATTAAACCACTAAAACTTATCATATTTGGTAAGGAACTTTTCGTAGTCCTTTCAAAAACACAAAAACTGGCCACAAAATTACTTCATTCTCAGTTTGTTTATTTTTAAAATATGGCGAAACAAAATTTGTTAGCTCACTGTGACATGTTAGCAATACAAATCTAAAATATTTATTTTTCATTTATAGAATTATGATTTTTTTTTTATCTTAGTGTAAGACAACACAAGAAATTAACCACTTAATTTAAAAAAGGAATGATATGTTTATAAGAACAATGCATGTGAAGTTTTCTCATCATTCTTTTTTTTATATTTATGTCTAGAATTTTTCTTTGAAAAAAACATAAGAAGGTAAAAGTTGTGATAGTTTCATTTCGGTCACTGTTTACCCATTAGTTAAATGCTTTTTCTTTCTTGGATTGAATCCGTTAAACGCCACAGCATTTCAAATCATGGGTTGCAAGAACTGTGTTCCTAAATTTTATCTCTATTACATACCGGCGAATTTATTTATCCTATTTGAAGATGATTTCAAGATAATTCGTCAGTCATCTCTGAACAAATGAATGATGATCATGCGCTGGTGGTTTTACCAGAGATGCCAATTTACCCAGCTTTGTGGAGAAAGAAAATATTTTTGTGTGCTCTTTATGGTAGCATCGTTTATGTCTTAATGCACTATTTTTCAGTTTAGAAAATTTGATTTAAAACTATTTTGCCAACCATTGCCTTTAAATAATTTAACTAAATGCATAAAACGTCAGTTTTCTTCTTATGAGGTAGTGGTGATACTTGTAAAACGTTAGCTGAAATTTTTATTTCTGTACCACTTTTCTGATTAATTTGGCGACAGCGGAACAGTTGGCATTAAGATTCGGCAACTTACTACCACTTTGGAAAATAATTTTTCTGTAAAAGCAAAAGTTAGCAGACAAGAAGATTTACAGACAGAAATTGTAAAATGTGCATGTAGTTATAGATGGACGCCTTGTGAAAAATCGATTCTGTGATATAAATTATATAAGTTTGCAGCATAATATATTTTTAAAATCGAACTTAGTAAATCGATTTCAGGCTGTGGTTAAAATTATATCAATCACTTTTACACTAAATTAAACATTTATCGAGATATCATTACTGAAAAATTATTTTCGTTGCATTGCTCTTCACGTTACGAGTTAAATTCATTGCTTTTTTATTAAAACTATTTTTCAATACTACAAAATAAAAGAGCAAATCATAAATCTTATCATTAATGGAAAGAAATCATCATTTATCGCCAAACTGTGTTGAAGTGGATAGAAAATGGCGATAATTTCCTTTTCCGTTCGGCAAACGTCATCTGAATCGCATTTCCACTCTATAACACAAGTGATACTAATCCTGAATGTCAGATCAATAAGGAATGTCTTTTAAAAGAACCTCAATAGAAGGGAAGGAGTGAAAAGAAAGCTTATCTCTTTACATTGGAATGGATGTTATGGAAGATAGAGAGATGTGTATAAAAGGAAGATTATACACAATTGGTGACAGAAAGCTCGTGAACAAACAATTTTATTATCACATTACCGAAGTGATATAAAAATTATTTTTATAAAAAGACATGGCAAGGTGTTAATGTAAATATGTATTTTGGCATTATTAATATATTTTTATCAGGGATGCTGCTGGCGACAAAACATATAAAAAGTGGTGATTAATAAATAGTAAAAATCTATTGAAAGAAACCAAAATTAGCAACTGTTCTAGTATTGTTCTTGCAGTTTTATTTGAAAGTATTTTTTTTTTTAAAAATGGTTTTTACATTAAATATGTATAATTTGCTGCAATATAAGGCATGGTGGTAGTTACCATTGAATAATTAAATAAATAAAGATGACTCATACCTGGCATCCGTAACTTATTAATACGAATGTCTTTGTTTTGTTAAGAGAGATTTCCAAAATGAAAAAAAGTTAAGTCACCATACTTTATCTGTTTGGTCACCGCAGGTGGCCAGCCGACTCACGAAGCGCGTTTACGACTTTTCGCGGCCATTGCGTTGCTTCTCCCCTTCACATCCGTCATGGTCGTCAGAACCCAGGCCCATCGGACGCGGAAGCCACACAGTCGTCACCCAGAGGACGCGTGTACAGTCCTGAGCATCTAGTGACCAATCCTACATCAAGCCCGTCTGTCGAGGGTTGCTGAAAGACTTGCTAACACATACTTTATCTGTTTGAAACATTTTCTTAGAAAAGTGCCTTTCTTTAAATAATAAAAGAATTCATAAATTGTATTAAAGAAAACTGAATGTAACCAAAACTGACTTATACATATTTTTAAAAATATATAAAGTCTTTCGCATAAAGTATGAATTTTTTTTTTCTACGAATAGTAATTGATTATCATAACACACACCAATAAATTAAGTAGTTTGACCCAAAATCTTATTTTTCTACATTGTGATGAAGGGTTTAGGTATTCAACTCTCTCTTCCTGCAAATGCTGACATATCATTACGTTCCTTTAATAATATCGATGTAAAATAAATTAATGTGAGTAAGTTTTATATTAAGCCATAATGTCTCTAAAAATGCTCGACCACCATCAACTCTGTTTAGAATTTAAGATAAGTTAAATAAAATAAAAATCGAAGGAGTTTAGAATTACACAGTACTCTGGGACAACAACTTTTAAACTGGATGTGCATTGAAAGATGTTTTAATAACTGCTAAGTAAGGCAAAATGATTCATACATTTCGATCTTTTTCTTTTGTTATACCTTTATGCTTTTTTTAAAATTAATTAATTTCCATGGTTTTCAAAATTATGTTATTATTCAAAGATTGCAACTGATTACCATCTTAATCTTTCTTTTGAAAATTATGCATAATTTATGCTTTATCTTATATACATTGAATTTTAGAGGTTATCAAAATGTGTTTAAATTTGCTAAATTATTTTATGTCTATGTAATTTTTTAATTCGGTTTCAAACAATGTGACATATTATAACATTTCTATGCCCGGGGGACTTGCATGCAATTAACACATTGCTGACCGGTCACGAGTAAATTCTTGTTTTCGTGGCCAAGCGTTGGTGACCGGTTACGAGTCATAGTAATCATGTTAGCAGTGATCTCGTACTGACTATCTTAAAAAGTGGGCGTAATTTCCTTATTTTTTAAGTTTTACTATTTAATTCTATACCAATTTATTATAAATTTACGAAACCGGATATATTTGCAAAACTCATGGCATACCTGCCAACTTTTAATCCTTTGCATTATCATTTTTCCCAGTGGTATTAAAATGGAATTGAAAATTCAATTTTAAGCAAACAAATACGTTGTATTTGAGAAACCTTAAGTTGACAACCATGATAGTAACGCATATTAATTTATGTGCTTGATTTTTGTAAGAATAGTGGTGATCAAAATCATTAAAAAATTAAGTTTATAAAAGAAAAAATAGTATATATTTACTACCACTTTAAATATGAAAATAAAATCTTCCGGAAAATCCGGAAGAGTTGGCAGGTATGTCATGGTGTACCATTACCCGTAGGTGATTGTTATGGTTTTTATCATACGGCATTGAAAATTAAAAGTTTTCTAAGTTTATTTATATTGTTTTAGCTCCACATTCGCTCTCAGAACAATTTCCGGGCACATGGGGGTAGTTTTCAGAAAAGTTGCCGGTCAGCAATGTGTTAAGACAGCCCTTCACACCACTAGTCACAATTCACGACTGCAGATGAAGTATTAAAAATGCATGTACTATGGACTGCGGTTCCAGAAAAGGCTGCACACCGCCAGTTTGCTGATAAAGACAGCTATTCAGGGTACTGATTTCCTGTCCTGTTTATGCAATCACACGTTCTTTCCACCACAACCCTTTAAGACCCAACAAGCACGATCGTACTTGTTACTTATAAACCAAATACGTGCATAATGTTACTGTGAATGAACGAAATCGGTGATTGTTGACTTCCACCGGTGAATGTTGACAAACACATAGTCGCATTGGTAAGAGTCCGAAATATGTACTGGTTCTAGTTAACCCTTTGACGGTCAGGGAAATAAGCAGTTTTCGTTTCATTTATTCATGCAGTAATACGAGCAAACAGTAGTCGAAAGTGGCAGCTGTTTTATCCCGCCGTACTTCCGAAAATGTCACCCTTCTCCGGCGAGGCTAGCTGCTCCTCTTTCTGGAATTGTTAAAATAAAGTGGTAGCAAATTATGTAGTAAAATTAGATGGAGAAGGACAGTTACGCTTACTTTTTAATTGAGTAACCAGTAGATTGTTGCTTTAACGTTGCATTTTATATGATACTTATAATTTTTGATATTTAGTGGTGAAAAAATTACTTAAAAGAAAAAATACTGAACTTTAAGTAACTTGAATTTCGCTACCTCTAGAAAATACTATTTTACAAAGCGGTGCCGTAGACAGCTCGCCTCACGCGTTTTAAAAATTTCTTAAAGTATTTGTAGTACATAAATAACAGTTTTTACGTACTTTAAAATAATAATTATTATTAGTAAATTATAAATGATTATAATAAACTAGGAGGCTCTGCCCCCTGCTCGCTAACGCTCGCCAACTCCCGAGAATTGCTACGCAATCCTATGTGGTTGCGCCGTGAACCATGGCTCGCTGCGCTCGCTCGCCATTGAACGCAATGTTCTAGCACAAAGACATAGTATATTATCATCAAAGTCATAGTATTTTATCATCAAAGACATACTATTGTATTTATGTAGAAGAATTCTATCAATGTTCTTATTGGCTTTTAAAAAAGTATATTAGCTATTTAGATTGTACATGGTGAAAAAATCAAAACATTAGCTAAATGAGAAACATATTAGCAAAATAAATTATCAAATATTGCAGTTACTCACCTAAATTCAACTAAATGTGTATAATAAATTAGTTAATGCTAGAAATTCTGAAAGTTTTAGAAAAAAATTTTATTATTTAAAAATATAAACTTTAAACCCTAACTTTTCCTTGTGAGATAATAACCCTCAAAAAGTCTTTCATTTTCAAGAACACAAAAATTTGTTTTATCGCCAAATGAAATATTTTTTGGTGATCAGCATTATTGAAATCAATTTCTATATTAATTAACATTTGTGATAAAGTACATAACATTTTAGAACAAAATAAGGATGTTTTACATACAATAAATTAAAATGCATGGCTGTTAGCATTACCCGAGAAATACCACGTGGAGGTCGCCATGCTGCATTTCTAATCGGGGAGTTTTGATTTTGGCAGTTCCCCTTGCCTACTGCCAATAGAAGTTTCAATTAAATTTTTTCCAAAAAACATTTTTTTCTGCAAAGCTCTAAGAAATTAACACTAAGCATTTAGAATTTCTTTGAAAACACAATTATAGATTTGGCATCTTGGAGCAATTACTGAAAGGCTGTCAAATGACTTAACTCTTGACAGGCCAACATAAAGTTGTCCATGACTAAAAACTTGTTTAGTCAATACTAAACTGATTTTCTCAAAAGTCTGACCTTGTGACTTATTTATAGTCATGGAGAAGGCCAGCCTAATTAATTCCTAATTGAGTTTAAATTAAATATTATCATGTTTTCAGGGCATGAATCTGATTTGAACAACCTGATAATGCTCACTCTGGTTATTGTTTCCGTTTTTAAAAGAGCTATATGTTGAGCCACCTCATCTGACATTTGCCATGTGACATTTTTAGCAGCAATCATTGGTCAATTTTCTAACGTTGCCATTCGGGGAGTTGTAATGAGGCTTTTTTTTGGTGCCGTGTAAGAGAAATATATATATAGATTATATATATAGTAGTTAATTATAAATATAAGACAAATATTAAATTGAAAGGACTACATAAATACAACTAATGTAAAACTTTATGAAACATTTAAATACTGTTATTACCTAAATACTCTGAACAAAGTCTACATCAGACTCAAAACTTAACAACTTGATAGGCTTTCTGCATCACAATCATCATCATAATTATCTAACTTTCGCTTTTCACCCATTTTACTTCACAAGCACCCTAAAAAACGCACCAAAATACGCATAAAAAGAACAAGGTAAAAAAAATAATTTCTCCTTCATTATGAAAAAAAAAATTCATGGAACCCGAACTGCCTTCTGCAGGCAGCGAAACTAAACTATGTCTCAAGAGTAGGATTCGTTTTTAACATAGTCAATGCAGAATAATAATGTCGAACGAGCTCAGCTCGTCAGCGCGCATTGCGGAGATATTCCACTACGCGAGTAGTGCTCGTTACTAACCATTACGGGCGAAATTTTGCTCCCGAGCGGAACTCGCTTGCGCGCATTATGAAGTACGATTCGATTGCGAGCTGAACTCGTTCATAACCGTCAAAGGGTTAAGTGCCAATGCCCGTTATACATTTGCCCGATATGCCCTACATAACTTTGTTTAAGGTTCTGTAACACTGGCCGGTATACATTTAACCGGTACTCCGAACACTGATGTTTCTCTTAATCTATCCTTAGCAGATATTAAAATATTCGAATAAATATAATAATATCTAATATTAATTCGGATATAACAAATATTTCGGACATTCTCCAAAGTAGATTGTTAATAAGATTGTTAATAATCACCGGTGAAAGTAGACATTCTCTTGATTTCGTCATTCACAGTAACAGTAATATTTTCATTTTAAAACAAGTTTAAACTGAGTATAAACTTTTTTCTCTAATATAGCTGCCATTTTAAGGTTAAAACTACCCATTACGAACATAAAATTTCATCTAATTGTTAATAATATATGCTAGCGCGCATTCTTAGATTGATGTTTATAACAGAATAACTTCCTTAGCACTTTTTTACGTTTTGAGCCATTTATACAAGAAAAGATTAGTACTTAGCGTTGTATCAGGTCTTAAAAGGACACGTCCAATGAATGCCACTCTATTACTTGCATTTTTTTTCTTGTGTGGAAAGTAGCGTAAATAAACTAGCCTCATTGGTTCGTGAGAGACAGTTTTTTTTTAATCACATGGAATATTGTTATGATGAGGAATTAGATAATTTATTTGATGATGTATTTACAGCATGATCTTCATCGTGCCATGCAGCGTTCTCAGTCAGCATTATCACATCGTCTCATGATACTTTCAGCCACTCTGCTTTGCCTCATTTTCACCAGGTAAGGACATCATTTTGTATTAAAACATTCAAAATATTTTCAATTTTAACCTATGCCCTTATTTAAATTTATTGCATATTTTCATATATTTCACAGATTCCGATCTCGCAGAGTTCATTTACACATAGTCGTTCGCACGAGAATCCCCCCTTTTTCATACCCCCTCAATTTAACCATCGTTGAACAGCCGACCCAATTTTAGGGTTTACTACTACTAATGTTCAACTCCGTTACCTTGTAATTTTGAACCCAAACCAGAAGACAAGGGAATTCCTGTCTTAATTCCGTTGAAGGAAAAGATAACCCCCGGGGGTTAGATACCTCCGTATCAGTTCAGTTAGTCAGCTCCGCTTTGTAGAAAATTATTTTTTAGTGGTAGCATAAATAAGCTATTTTTAGTTTAGTATTTTTCGTTTACTACTTATAAATGATTCAAAGTATCATATGAAATGCCACTTTATACTGTTATCTCGGAGTGACACTTTTAACTAGTGGACAAGTTTATTAAAGCCTTTTTAGAAAGCGGAGCGATTGGCATCCCTGTATTGGTGCACAATTATAATGTTCACATACCTAAAATAATTCCAGGCATAAAGTAACTTTTAATAAATACTAATTATTTTTTATTATTTAATTTAATAATAGATAAAAATCTTTTGAGTTGTAAGGTATTCCGTTTCTTACATCATTTCAACGAAAGCAAAACTTGAGTAAAATTGGTTTGAGAAATGGAATTCTGAGAAGTCGTATTTTAATGACTTTGTTCCAGCTCGCTCGTGGTGAGGCTTTTAAAATGCTAGTCAAAGAATCAAAAATTCTGAAAGCTTGGGTAATTAAATGACTACCACTTTATAAAATATTTTGCAAGAAGGGTAATATTTGGCAGGCCTGCTTGTTCAATCTTTACTTATGTATAAGCCGTTTTTTGTTTCAAGACGTTACTCCAGGGATGCCAACTGCTGAGGATTCGCCAAAAATTTTTTTTTTTTAAACTGTAGAGAAGAAAAATAATTTATATTTGAAACTCTTTACTACTCACTGATAAAAATGTCTACCTCATTGAACTAAAGTTAGGTAATCAATCAACGGACCTTCTTTTTAATTAACTATAAGAAATACTTTCTCGCCCAAAAGCTATATTAAAGACATATGCAGATCTTTTCCGCATTTATTAAATGTACCCTGAGCCGATTGCAAAAAGAGTAATTTTTAAATGATTATTTTTATTTATCTAATAAAATATTTTGAACTTTTAAACTGGTAGTGAAAAGTTATTAATTTTTTTTTACTTTCAAAAATTTATAGCAATAACATTTTCTATACGGGTTTAATGAATAAGTAGCATTTTTTTCAAAATTCTCTTCTAAAGATCTAATAATCGACATTCATAACATATATATATATGAGAATTTTATTTAATGGTGAAAAACCAGTGATAGTCGCAGCAATTAATTCTCTAGGATATCGTTAGTGCATTTTCAAACAGACATGAATGGGGATGCACACAGACCATGAAACATATTTTGGATGATGATCTGAAATAAGTCTGGATCAATGGCGATATCAGGTATTTCTGCTGATATGAGCTGACCAATATGCATGGAGTAATTTTTTCAATGAGCCAAATAATGTGGCAATCCTCTTTTTTGCCATTCAATAGAATACATCAGACACTGTGTCTCTCCAAAAACATGACGCTTCGCAAAGAAACCAAGTATAGAGCTTAATATTTGTTTAACTCACGTGCGCTAATATCACGAAGATTCCATGATGTTTGCCTAGGTTACAAAAGCTCTTTAATTCCAGCTCAAGCAGGATTGCACGTGAATGTACGTGAATAAATAACTCTGGCTGCCCATATGCGCACCGATACTTGTAGTACCGAACGAAGTCATTTGGAAACACGAATTGTACCGGCATATTTTCGCCAAAAAATGTTTCGATTGATTTGTTTGACCTGATAAGAACGTTGATAATGACTCGGCAGGCGACGTTAAATCTGGTAGTTTCAATTTGTCTCCAGAACAGAAAATTCCGACTGTTTCATTCTTAAATTTGATAGCCCTACAAAACATGCATAATCGATCCATTTTTCCGATAATGACGCTTGGGTGAAGACTATAGTTGGTTGTCGGATCATACTGAAATGCACTGAGATTCAAATCAGAATATTGGCAGTGTCTGAATAGTGAAGTGCGTTCTTGATTGATTTTCATTCTTGCTTCCTGTTGCTCTGATGTTTCCGACGAACGGGCTTGAGTAGTGCGTAGTTGATTTGTTAACAGTCTTCTTTCCTGTTGCTCAAACGTTTCTAAGGAACGGGCTAAGCCAAGACATTGTGTTCTCGATTAGTTTCAAGTCTTTTTTCCCGTTGCTCCGATGTTTCTAAAACACGGAAAGTTCTCTTTTTGCATGCCTGAGATGTTGATCGACTAAGAGCGATTCGTTCAGGCTGCATATTTTTGCAAATATTCTCTCTCAGAAATAAAAAGAAATGTAAAAGTTGACAGTGGTCACAAATTTGCTAAATCAAAAATTCACATACTTATTTTAAATAATAAAAAGAAACAATAAAAATTAAATAAATTAAATAAGAGAAAAATGATAAATTTAAAACCAAAATCTATTTTTTTAAATGAAAGAAATAAAATGTATGTGAATTCGAAAACTTTGCAATCATAAACAATCTAATAGTTTTCAAATGACAACTGTCCGCAATGAAACCTACAAAAACTATATTTAATTGTGCTAACCTAAAATTGCATACTAAATATAAATAATTATTGAAAACGTGCAATTTGAATGAAATTTGCCTTTGCCTTTATTTTTATTAAACAGTTTTCACAATTCGCGATCTCAACACTCGAGTACGCCCTCTAGCGGGAGCCTGAAAATATCGGACATTAGTTCCCACAAAACCATTGACAATGACGGACGGCATTTTCTTAGCAGCAGATAAGAAGCAAAATTTACCTAAGGAAGATGTAGAACTTCTTGAAAAAACTAACCAGAACATGCCAAACATTGAGGCAGAACACGCCAAGCATTCGAGGAACAATTTCTCAATAATTTTTACCTTTCTATTGCCAACAACATAACTTCCAATTTCATGATCACTTGCTGTTGCAGATGTGTGTATTACGGTAAAATAATTTTTTTCTGTCTTCAATTCATTACAAATTAAAGTGAAGTCAACATTGCTTTCGTCATTCCAATGAATAAAGTGAATTCAGAACTTACAGAACTGTAATAGTTATTGAATATTCTTCTTCTTTATAGAATAGTATATATTTCTGTATCTATATAATTCGTAAAACAACAATAAAGAATCATCCGATACACTTGAAATAGATTCATTTGGGCTGATTATTAATAAATTTGTATCGTTTTCTTGGTAATTATTTTTTTTGTTTTGAAGGAATAACTTCAACTAGAATTCAGCTATTCTGTTTTTAAGCTACAGATTCAAATTCATATCGAGATCTTACAATTATAAAATTTTAATGTGTGGTATGTTATGTGGTATGTAATCTATGCATATATTATTTGAAAATAAAATTTTCAAACGAAGAACATTTCATTTTGAATTCTGCGGATTTATAAAACAGGTGAGTGTCATGATTTTTATAATAAAAAATTTGCTTGTAATTATTTTTTTCTTATTTGATGATAGTTCTCTACAGAATGTTTTTTTACGTCTGATTAAGAACTATGAGAATAAAAAAAAAGAAACAATGTGAAAAATTTTTTTTTAATATGAAGAACTTTTAAAATCGTTTTTTATCCTAAGAATTCTTTATTTAACGTTTGTTACTTAATAATTTTTTGATAAAAATTATTGGAAAAATACTTTTTTTGAAAAATTAAATGGTATAACATTATGTGTTTATGTATACTTCTTGTATATTCTAATGTTTGAAGTAATATGATTCAGAAAATATGGAATTAAAATTCGGTGCTTGCGTACTAACGCCACCGCCGCTACAGATTTGGCGGTTTTTAAGTGCCGCTAATCTACACTTAAAATTTTTGCGACAAATCATAAAATAAAACACTTTATTTAAAATCAAAATAGTCAATCGGATTTCGGTGGAAAATGAGCCNGGTAGTTTCAATTTGCCTCCAGAACAGAAAATTCCAGCTGTTTCATTCTTTAATTTGAGAGCCCTACAAAACATACATAATTGATCCATTTTCCGATATTGCATTTGGGTGAAGACTATAGTTGGTTGTCGGATCATAGTGAAATGCACTGAGATTCAAATCAGAGTATTGGCAGTGTCTGAATAGCGAAGTGCTTTCTTGATTGATTTTCATTCTTGCTTCCCGTTGCTCTGATGTTTCCGACGAACGGGCTTGAGTAGTGCGTTCTCGATCGGTTTTAGTTCTTGCTCTCCGTTGCTCTGATGTTTCCGACAAACGGGCTTGAGTAGTGCGTAGTTGATTTGTTAACAGTCTTCTTTCCTGCTGCTCAAACGTTTCTAAGGAATGGGCAAAAGCATTGTGTTCTCGATTAGTTTCAAGTCTTTTTTCTCGTTGCTCCGATGTTTCTAAAACACGGAAAGTTCTCTTTTTTCGTGCCTGAGATGTTGATCGACTAAGAGCGATTCGTTTAGGCTGCATATTTTTGCAAATATTCTCTCTCAGAAATAAAAAGAAACGTAAAAGTTGACAGTGGTCACAAATTTGCTAAATCAAAAATTCACATACTTATTTTCAATAATAAAAAAGACAATAAAAATGAAATAAATTAAATAAGAAATATAAAAATGATAAATTTAAAACCAAAATCTATTTTTTTAAATGAAAGAAATAAAATGAATGTGAATTCGAAAACTTTGTAATAATAAACAATCTAATAGTTTTCAAATGACAACTGTCAGCAATGAAGCATACAAAAACTATATTTAATTGTGCTAACCTAAAATTGCATACTAAATCTAAATAATCATTGAAGACGTGCAATTTGAAGAAAATTTGCCTTTGCCTTTATTTTTATTTAACAGTTTTCACAATTCGCGATCGCAACGCTCGAGTACGCCCTCTAGCGGGAGCCTGAAAATATCGGGCAATGACGGACGCCATTTTCTTAGCAGGAAATACGAAGCAAAATTTACCTAAGGAAAAGGTAGAACTTCTTGAAAAAACTAACCAAAACAAGCCAAACATTGAGGCAGAACACGCCAAGCATTTGAAGAACAATATCTCAATAGTTTTTACTTTTCTATTACCAATAACCAATAACATAACTTTCAATTTCATGATCACTTGCTGTTTCAGATGTGTGTATTACGGTAAAATAATTTTTTCTGTCTTCAATTCATTACAAATTAAAGTGAAGGCATCATTGCTTTTGTCATTCCAATGAACAAAGTGAATTCCGAACTTACAGAACTGTAATAGTTATAGAATATTCTTCCTCTTTATAGAATAGTATATATTTCTATATCTATATAATTCGGAAAGCAATAATAAAGAATCATCCGAACTACTTGAAATAGTTTCATTTGTGCTGATTATTAATTATTTTTTATCGTATTGTTGGTAAGTATTTTTTAGTTTTGAAAGAATAATTTCAACTAGAATTCAGCTATTCTGTTTTTAAGATACAGATTCAAATTCATATCGAGATCTTACAATTATAAAATTTTGATGTGTGGTATGTTATCTAAAAGTAATGAAGGGATAATCTATGCATATATTATTTGAAAATAAAATTTTCAAGCGAAGAACATTTCATTTGGAATTCTGCGGATTTATAAAACAAGTGAGTGTTATGATTTTTATAATAAAAAATTTGCTTGTAATTATTTTCTTTTCTTATTTGATGATAGTTCTATACAGAATGGATTTTTACGTCTGATTAAGAACTATAAGAATAAAAAAAAGAAACAATATGAAAGTTTTTATTTCAATATAAAGAATTTTTAAAATCGTTTTTTATCCTAAGAATTCTTTATTTAACGTTTTTTAGTTAATAATTTTTTGATAAAAATTATTGTCAAAATACTTTTTTTGAAAAATTAAATGGTATAACATTATGTGTTTATGTACACTTCTTGTACATTCTAATGTTTGAAGTAATATGATTCAGAAAATATGGAATTAAAATTCGGTACTTGCGTACTAACGCCACCGCAGGTACAGACTTGACGGTTTTTAAGTGCCGCCAATCTACACTTAAAATTTTTGCGACAAATCATAAAATAAAACACTTTATTTAAAATCAAAGTAGTTTATCGGATTTCGGTGGACAATGGGCCGATATAGAGTTTATCATAGATTCAAAACAATCATATCGCCATATTAACTCTGATAAATAAGATTCCAAATGAAATAACATTTCCAAAACGTACGTTTACCAAGAAGCACGTTGCAAGTTTCATGTTGTGGGAATTGGTACATTTTCGTTTTTTCGGTAAAATATTTCGCTCCTGAAAAAATAAAATTGCATCTTGTTTTGTTTTTGGCAAATCCCAAAGACGAATTTTCGAAGCACTAAAGAATGGAGACAAGAAAGAATCTTTTTTTTTTTTTTCGTCAGCATTGTTTATTTTACGTTTTATAGTTATTAAATAATGATTTTTATTGAAACTTGAAATTTCTTGTTAAAAATTGTTGTCAAAACCTTTTTTTACAAAATTAAATTTCATAAAATTATGAGGCTTATGCATACTTTCTGTTCATTTTAATTTTTGAAGTAATATGACTCTTAAAACTATGGAATGTAAAGTTTAAATAGGCCTTATGTTATATCATTAAATTTAGTAAAACTAATTCTCGGGCATTAGATTTTCACTCTTATAAGAATATACATATTTTTTTCTGTTTATCTACAAATATTTTTCCGATGTGTTTTGGATGTTCCTTCTCTAAAAAAAAAAAAGAGATACCATTTTGTTTTCGTTTGCATAAGAAAGAATATCAATAATATTTTCTTTTTTTAAATTTAATTAGCCACAATAAAGAAGGACCGTTACAATGCTACACGCTACATTAGAGACGTCTCTAGAGTAAATGAATGACTGTTCATACAGAAATCGCAGGTATTCGTCTCATACAACAATGCCCCCTATAGTTCGTTGCGATCACGACTACTAAATCCGTGATACGACCAATAATTACGAAACCTATTCTCGTTGATTTTACGTGCTCGTGTTCACCTGACGTAAGGAAACTTGCATCGAATTATAATTAAATATTAAAGTATATGTAATTTACTTTTCTAAATGAATAGAGCTTTAAGATATAAAATATCACTTTGTTATCTTCAAGATATTTGAAAACTGAATCGTTTATAGCAAAATTTAAAACAATGGCTAACTTTTAACCAATCAGAAAATTCCATTTTGATTTTCACTGATACCGCAGGAACGATTTGTCGCAGAGTGTTCTAATGTCGACAGTGACCTTCCTCGTGCTTTGAACTATCTGTATGCGAAGTTTCTTAGCTTTCTGTCGGTATATGTAATTTACTTTTATTGGTTTAATTTACTTTATTGTCGGTATGTAATCTATAAAGGACAGACTGACACACATTTATTTTTATATATGTAGATCATCTAATAAAGAATACTTTTTAAAATTATTCTGTTCTATATTACATAATATACTGTATGGAATATTGTATTATATAGAATAATAATGTTTATTTATTTTTACAGTGTGTGTGGCTTCCAACATTTCCAGAGAGCAGGAGCAGAGCATGTCAATCTTTTTGCGAGCTTGTATTTTGTGGTCGTGACATTCTCGACAGTGGGCTACGGCGACTACAAGCCTGACAACTGGCCATCGCAGCTTTTCATGGTGGTCATGATTTGCGTCGCCTTAATTGTGCTTCCCACGCAGGTAATCAAATCCTCTCCTATAAGTGCCAACTTTTTTAGGCCTTAGTCTGAACCAGAAATCATTATTTATAAACTACAAAAATATATTAAAAATGACTACAAGAAAAAGTTATAAAGTATAAATTTATGGATATTTCTGTTTTTTAAATTTTATTTTAGCTTTTTACGGCACTTTGCATTGACAAAATGCCAAAATTAAATTATTTCTAGTACTAATAATATATTACGGCAGATGAAACTTGCTAAATATATCCTAAATTGCAAAACTATATAGCAAAATATATCCTATATTGCAAAACTATATTGCAAAATATATCCTATATTGCAAAAAATTTATCCTAATACACACCTGATAACTTTTACTCTCACCGAAAATAATATTCCCTAGAGGTAGTTTGATAACAATTGATTTATAGTAGTAGGCAGAATTATTTTTCAATTTACCAAAAATCACACACACTATGGCCTGACTAGGTTGCCTTTAAATTAATACTTAAATTATTCACATATATTACATTATTAACATATCTAAATAATTTTAAATTAAATTTATTATTTCAAAATACGAAAATAAAGCATAAATTTTGCTTCCACTTATATATAAAAATAGAATCTTTCAAAAAATATGGAATAGTACAATTGAAATAATTTTCACCCTTTTATAAAAATAATTTGATCCTTTGCAGTCGTATGTACAACAAATCTTTCTCAAGTACATATGCTCTCAGCCATCTCAATACTGATCTTATAAAATAAAATAATGCTGTTCAGTTAAGTCTATTAGATTTTTGAGATTGAAAATAATATTTTAGTAATCATGTTAATTTTACAGACCATGTTTTATTAATCATGATTCATTAAGTACAAAATAATATTCTACTGATCGTGTTTAGGTGTAATCGCGTTTTTTCTTCGTAAAATAAGTGTTTCTCTCATACAAACGAATTAATTCTGACCTGTATGACTTAATATAACTGCAAAATGTTAATTATATTTTTTCTATGGACGGATGAGCTTGCAAAACTAAGCGCAGTTGGCGTTAGACGTTACAGTTCGCCGTAAGACTTCCGGGTTACCACTTCCTCTTGTTTTAACGCGTTCTTTCAATCTAACTTTTAACGAAACAAACAACAAATTATTTCACAAGCAAACATCTGTGTACGAACTTTAGTGTATAAAAATGAAACGAAACAAACAACAACACTCCTCAAATTTGTTATGATGATACCCAAGAAATAAGAAACGGTGCTATTTTACGCAAATCAAGCCAAATAAGAGCTATCACGCAAAAGATGCTAACATTACACTTGATTTATGCTGTGGCATTAATTTTGTTAATTTTTTGGGGGCTCACGGCCTGTCAGAATGTATAAATTAGAGAAAATTCCTATGAATGGTAAAATTACGCGAAAATTTAAACACAAATCACAATAATAAAATTTCCTAGAATATTAAGCCTGTTCACACATCATCTTGTGAGCATAACATAAGCAGAAGGATACACAGGAAGTCTTCTAAATTTCCTCCTCCTGTTTTAGAAAGCTTGTTATTCTTTGCATTCAGTCAACCATCCATTTGACAAACATCAGTCAGGTGTAAAACTGAATTTTATTAATGTTTGTAGAATTCCAAAACAACAAAATGTTTATTCTTATCTTCCAGTTTGAACAGCTTGCGTACACTTGGATGGAGAGACAGAAGTTAGGTTTCGCGTACAGCCGCCATCGGGCACAGAATGAAAGGCACGTAGTCGTCTGCAGTACGACGTTAAGGTCAGACACTGTAATGGACTTCCTGAATGAATTTTATGCACACCCTCTACTACAGGTAATGTTCCTTTTTTACACAATGAAATTAAAGACTTACCTTACTTTTTTCAAATCCCCTCAATTATAATAATCGTCGTTAAATGACAGACCCAATTTTGGTTTACAACTATGTACCAATGTTCAACTCCGTATCCTTGTAATTTTGAACCCAATCCAAAAAACAAGGGAACTCTTGGATCAAGTATTGGGAGAAATTTGCTTTCGTGGAGGACTTTTCGATGGAACTAACCCGCATTTGCGTTTCACGGAGGGGAAATCCACGAAAAACTTCCACGGGTAGCTTGACTAACTAACCTTCCACCACGGAATTTAACCCACGATTCGTCTACCACTGAGGATATTTTATATTTATTTATTTCAATAAAAATATGGATATATTATTATAAACATTGAGTCATGTTTAAAGTAATTCTAAATGACTACAAATTTTTAATAAGCAGTTTTGGCGCAAGTTAATTTAAAGTGATTTCAGTACTCAAGGAAAATTTTGACGGTTAGGGCAAAGTAGTGTATAACTAAGCTCATATTTATATTTTTAACTGTTATTTTCTCTCGATATTAAACAATGTTATTTAAAAGCATCTGGCTATAATTACCTCCTTTTTTTTCATTAGTAAAGTGGGGTAATTATGACCATTTTTAATGCAAGCTTAAAATTTATGAGATAGCGCCGTTTCCTTACTGGAAATATCTAGGACATACATAAAAGGAAGATTCCTTCTTTTTACTTCTTAAGAACCAGCAGGAAATTATTGCGATGATAAAAAAAAAAGAAAAGAGAACCATCGAAAAGAAAAGCTAATAGATAACCAATACCAAAACCAATTTAATTCATTCATGGGTTAGCGAAAAGGTAATTCTGAGAGCCAATCAGCTGAATTCTGAGCATGTAAATTAAATTTATTTAACAATTAAAGAAGAACAGGAACAGGATCTTTGTTGGCTAGATTCAGATCTTGGCCATTACAGTTAGGAAAGATGAATATTCCTATTAATCAGAACATATTAATAATATAAAATTATATATTTTGTGATATTTGTGCCTGTTCTAATTGTTCTTATTGCAATTTTTACGTTTTTAAATTAAAGTGGTTGTTAGTTCAATAAAATATTGATACAGTGTGATCCAGCTACATTTTTCATAAAGGCACTTTTACCATTAGCGCAAAATACGNGTTTATGGACAGCCCTGCAGGATTCATGGTGTCAATTATCTCCAGCACTACTTCACACATTGATCGAATCCATGCCACGTCGTGTTGCGGCGCTTCTGCGTACTCGCGGGTACCCTACACGATATTAGGCAGGTATACCTGTTTTTTTGCCTCTTCAGTGTAATAATCGTCGTTGAATGGCAGACCCAATTTTGGTTTACAACTACCAATGTTCAACTCCATAAACTTGTAATTTTGAACCCAATCCAAAAAACAAGGGAACTCTTGGATCAAGTATTGGGAGAAAATTGCTTTCGTGGAGAACTTTTCGATGGAACTAACCCGCATTTGCGTTTCACGGAGGGAAAAACCGCGAAAAACTTCCATGGGTAGCTTGACTAACTAACCTTCCACCACGGAATTTAACCCACGATCCGTCTACCACTGAGGATATTTTATATTTATTTATTTTAATAAAAATATGGATATTTTATTAAAAACATTGAGTCATGTTTAAAGTAATTCTAAATAACTACAAATTTTTAATAAGCAGTTTTGGCACAAAATAATTTAAAGTAATTTCAATACTCAAAGAAAATTTTGACGGTTAGGGCAAAGTGGTGTATAACTAAGCCCATATTTATATTTTTAACTGTTATTTTCTCTCAATATTAAACAATGTTATTTAAAAGCATCTGGCTATAATTGCCTCCCTTTTTTATTACTAAAATGGGGTAATTATGGCCATTTTTAATGCAAGCTTAAAATTTATGAGATAGCGCCGTTTCCTTACTGGAAATGTCTAGGACATACATAAAAGGAAGATTCCTCCTTTTTACTTCTTAAGAATCCGCAGGAAATTATTGCGATGATAAAAAAAAAAAAGATAAAAAAAAGGAGAGAACCATCGAAAAGCTAATAGATAACATGATATACCATAACCAATTTAATTCATTCATGGGTTAGCGAAAAGGTAATTCTGAGAAACAATCAGCTGAATTCTGAACATGTAAATTAAATTTATTTAACAATTAAAGAAGAGCTTGTAAAATCTTTGTTGGCTAGATTCAGATCTTGGCCATTACAGTTAGGAAAGATGAATATTCCTATTAATCAGAACATATTAATAATATAAAATTATATATTTTGTGATATATATCCTGTTCTAATTGTTCTTATTGCAATTGTTACGTTTTTAAAATTAAAGTGGTTGTTAGTTCAATAAAATATTGATACAGTGTGATCCAACTACATTTTTCATAAAGGCACTTTTACCGTTAGCGCAAAATACGAGTCTGGCATGTCATCGATTAAATGCCGATGTTACCTTTTTGGAACAAGTCTCTTTTCAAGACGCTAAAAACTAGTAATTCGATTCTTTTATTCTTGGCACTTACATTTGTAAAGATTAGTATTCCTTACAGCCAAATTTATTAATTATATAAAATTACTTATCATGTGATATACGTCTTGTTCTGAAATTAAATAGCTGTTGCATTTTCTTTCAACGAAAATAGTAGCTAACTGAAAAAAATTTCAACTTAATTTATGATTAAGGCCTGCTACCACGTCTTTTTTAATAAAGGCACTTTCTTCGTGTGTGCAAAATAATCAATTTATGTTAATATTTACTTATTTCAACTTATGTATATATATGTCAAATGATGTTTATATTTATAGATGTCTACTTAGATTCGATGAATCAGATATTTAAATGTTATATTTACTCAAGCAAAGTGCTTGTTTTTCTATTAGCTACCACATCGACTGCTAAATTCAAAATGTTATTGCCATAAATTTTCTGTAAATTTCTAGATGTATGGGATAGGGGCCGCTAAGTGGCCCAGGTGCCCAATTTTTGTAAATAAAGTAAGTAAAGTCTGTGCAAAATAAGAGTCCGGTAAATCTTTAAAAAAATTATTTATATTTTGAAAAAAAATGTTGCTACCACTAAAAAAGTTACCTCATTTGATCCCACGCAATAAAAATTGTAAATTATTGTAGCATTTACTATAGTTATATGCTATTCAAGTACAGATATTTGCAACTTATATAAAACTAGTATGTTAGCAACACATATATCAAGTACTTTTGCTGCTAAATGTGGTACTAATACTGATATCAATGGTACTGAATCTGTGGAAATAATATAGTACTTTTCCAACAGCAACAAAACTGCAATATTTGTTTTAAGTATATTCATTTATATGTTTTTTGCTCGTTTTTTTCCACTTGTAAACGTCTATAAAAAAAGTTAAAAATGATTAATTTATTTCCATTGAATAGAAATAAAATACCAAACATCAAACGAGTTACAATTCATTGAAATTAATTTGTTACACATTTGAATATTATGATATTTTAAACGAACAAGTTTCGAAAGAATCTAAAATCTTAATAATTAAACTAACTTTAGCGTGCTTAAGACAGGGAAAAAATCCAATCAAAAGCAGTATCTTAAAGAACTTTTACCAAACCAAGGACAGAAACTTACAAAAATATAAAAATAAATAATTCGTTTTATTTTGGTTGAATTTAAGGAATGTGGTAAATACAGATTTTTTTTAAGCTAAACCAAAAGTGATGAAACGTGTCTGTTTTTTTGCGAAGAGCTTTTTATCTTTTGAAATTCTTTTGACACATTCAAAAAGCTTTAACGATATTTATGCTGACTATTTCTTTCAGATCAAATTTTTTCTCCGCTGTTTCTTTTTTCTTCAGTAAAATGCCAAGCATTTGTCTCTTTAAAGAATTTAAATTCAAAATACTAACATCATTTATTACTTTAAAGGCAATTTATGCGAGGAAGTTGATTTTTTAAGCGAACCAAATAATCATATACATTAAGGATTAATTGATAAACTGAATTTAAATTTGCCTGGATAAAAATCTATCAATCGCTAGATTATGATAACTTGATAAACTGAATTCAAATGAGCTTTGTTAAAAAGAAAACTATCAATCCTTATATTTATAGAGATTTTTCAAAATCATCTACACAATTTAAACTGTAAGTATCATTTTAAAATGGCTTTTGAGAATTTTAAAAATGTAATCGATATTTGAACAAATTATGTTTTTATTGGTTTTATAACTTTTTGTTCTTTCTGCCACTGCAAAATAAATAAATCAAATGTTTGTTTTCCCCAATTGCTTTAATCCTAAATATTTATTGTTTCTAACTTCAAATGTCTAGAAAAAAGAATATCTCGTACTCTTTAGTGCATTTTTTTAAAAATGATAAAAACTGATGAATTGTTTTTTTAAATAAAAGGTAGTGTATTTACCCATAAGTGTATGTACCGATGTGTTTTGTCACATACTTTCCTTACAAGTTTGAATATGCATGCAAATAGTCTTTAGTGCCACTTTTCAGGTTTAAACTTGCTTGGTCCCAATGCCCAGTACACCCTACACTGATGATTTTTTAATGAAAATGCTAATGTTGATGTGGATTTGCCCTTTATCACTTATACTTTTTATGGTTAAAAGCTACAGCTCGATATACTATGCACTGATGTTTTAAGATAAAGTACGATTGACCGGTATTGCCTACACGGATATTTCTTAAATTTAACACTTTCATATCCGGTGACACCAACGTGTTGTCACGTGAAAACCAAACGTTAGCTACCGGTGACAACATGTTGGTGCCATACGCAAGCCATACACTAGCAGCCGGTGACAACACGTTGGTGTCATGTCCAAGCCAAACGTTAGTGGCCGGTGACAACACATAGATGTCGCGCTTTGCAACCTGATATTCATGTGACATTTTGTCAAGTGACAATAGAGTACAGGGATGCCAACTGCTCCGCTTTCTGGAATAGTTTTAATAAAGTGGTAGCAAATTATAGAGTAAAATTAGATAAAGAAAGATAGTTAGATATTACTTTTTAATATAGTAACCAGTGGTTTGATGCTTAACCGTTGCATTTTATATCATACTTATAATTTTTGATATTTAGTGGTGAAAAAATTACCTATAATGAAAAATACTGATCTAAAAGTAACTTAAATTTCGCTACCACTAGAAAATACTATTTTACAAAGCGGAGCAAATTACACGGAACCGGTTACATGGTAAACTTATCACTAAATATATGTGGACCGCATAGTGTCTACAGCTAGACTACAGCTGCTACAGCTAGATCTAGATTTATAATCCTTTACTACCACTTATGCGCTGTCTGGTAAACATTTCCTCTACGTACGCTTCGATATACCGTATCAAAATGGTATATTTTTAATTACAGATGGTAGCATTTCTACAATAATTTAAGCTTTTCAAATATAGATCTGGCGTATCTATTACGCGTATGAGACTATGGGTGGTGCGAATATCTTGTACAGGTTAATCTCACCGGTGGAAACAGCGGTTACAAAACAAAATCCGACTATGATAATGCTTTTCTTCATATGGTATTTATATAAAGTACTGTAAAATTGAACAGTGAGGCATCTAAAGGTTTACTCAACTAATTATCCCTTGTTATTTCTCCATGCAGTTTGATTACAGCTTTAAAGTCAAGTTGAAAGAGTCAAAGAATTTTTTAATGGAGTAGGGAGGGGCATTTAGGATGTGGGGTTACTATGGACAAAAAAAGTTATTTTATTTTTTTAAAAAAGTGAAAGAAGATTTTATAATAGTTAGCACATCGAAAAGTTATATCATCAAAATTAGCTTTTGTATCATTCAAACTGATGTCTAACGTTCTAATTTTTTTTTTTTTAAAAATTGTAATTATGCTCAAAATAAAAGTTAGTTTGACAACTCAAGCTAAACAGTAACGCTCTAAAAATTATTTTTTGCCGTACTTTTCAGTTTTTATATTATTTTTTAGACCGCAATATTCTATTTATTTAAGCAACGAAAAACAATCTTAAATTCAACCTAACGCAAATTGAAAAATTTATTCATAATAGTGTATTTTTGTAGGACAAAATTGTGAACTCTTGTAAAATGCATTTGTAGGAAGGAATGAAAAAGAATATAGAAAAAAAATTGCTTTTTTACTAAAATATACTTTTATAAATTTTTTATAAAAGAAATAGGGCTTATTTAGAATCTGAAAAATGCTCATGCTGTGACCTGTCATTCTGGGTGACATGTTTTGACAAAGTTTCATTTCCTTTCTATAAAATACCCATCTTTATATAATAAAGTATGATAAATTTTGCGGAACTTTTATCTTCAATGAGAGACCCAGTTTTATCATCTTGTTTGGATGTCTTAGAAGATTTACTGACACATAAAACAAAAATATTATTCCTTTTATTATGTGTTTAAATATTGGAATAAACATTAAAAAAATTCAAGAACATAATTTACCAGTTTGCAATGTTACCATACTCTCGTTTATTTATTATTTAAGTGGCTATGCAATTGTAGCTGAGGGAATTTTTTTTTTCTCTTATTTTGGAAATCAATCAATTATCGAAAATTAGTTTAACTTATGGTTCATACGTATCTGGAAAATACTAAAAGATACAGTAATTGTATTAAGGAAAAATTTATTTAGTTAAATTAATAACTAGCTGAATATTTTAATACATATAAAAAAAATATGTCTTGATGCAACTGCTACGGATTATAATTTTCAATTGTAGAATGTAATCCAACGGTAATACACTTCCATGCGATTTGAAGTAGTGTCGGAGTCATTACATTTTAAAATTTGCTATATCTAACGTATATTAAACGTTTAAAAAGTATTTATTTTATAACCGTCGTTAAACAGCAAACTCAATTCAGGGTTTACGAGTATCAATGTTCAACTCCGTAGATTTGTAATATTGATCTCAATCCAGAAGACAAAGGAACTCCTGGATCAAGTATTGCTCGAAATCTGCCTTCGTGGAAGACTTTTTGATGGAAGTAACCTACATTTGTGTTACATGGAAAGGAAAAGCGCGAAAGCCTCCCACTATTTGTCTGACGGCAAGGGGACTCTTACCCATGACCTGCCTACCCATGATCCGTTGATAGCCGGGTGAGGAATTCGAGTCGACAAGCCATCGCTGGGATTCGAACCCTGTTCACCTCATTGGAAATCGAGCGTTCTATCCCCTAAGCCATCACGGCTCTTTAAGAGGTTTTTTTTTATATCCGCCGTTGAACAGCTGACCCAATTTTTCTGGAGGTCTACGACTACTAATGTTCAATTACGTAGCATTGTAATTTTGAACCTATCCAGAAGACAAGGAAACTCCTGAAACAGTACCCCCAGAGGTATTGATTTGTTATGGGAGCATGGAGGACTTTGCGACTCGACTGATTTGAAGTGCATCAACTACCATTTACTACACGGGGAGTCTTCGACCGGAGGGGATCAAACCCATAAACTCTTAGACATGTATACAGTGCCCTACCAACCAGGCTAGCCCGGTCCTTTAAAAGATATTTTATAAAAATCGTTGAACAGCCGACCCAATATTTGGGTTTACGGCTACTAATGTTCATCTCCGTAGCCTTGTATTTTTGAACCCAATCCAGAAGACAAGGGAACTCCTGGTTCAAGTGTTGGGAGAAATTTGCCTTCGTGGAGGACTTTTTGATAGAACTAACCCGCATTTGCGTTGCATGGAGAGGAAGACCATGAGAACCTCCCTCGGTTAGCCTGACGGAAAGGGGACTTTTTTCTTTCTTTCCTCCAGACGTGGACACGTACCTAGGCATGCGAAACCCTTACCCGTATAGTCCACGACTGGCTACCAGTCCAGCTCGCTTAACCCATGATCCGTCTACCACTGAGGATATTTCACGTCAGCACTATGGTCGATGCAAGCCGGATGCAGAATTCACATCGACCAGCCATCGCCGGGATCGAACCCCGATTCACCTCATTGGAAGGCGAACGCTCTATCCACTGAGCCATCGCTGCTCTTTTAAAGGTATTGACGAAAAGGTATTGAATTAATTTGATAGGTATTGACAAAATTAAGCAAAACTATATGAAACTTTTAGTTTTCAATTTCTGCCAGTTTACAAAATCTTTTACCAAAAGACAGATAATTAGCATCTTCGTTTTAAATTCATTATACTTATAGCTACATATAAATCATTCAAAATTTCATAAAAAATACACGTTTAACTCTGTTAAGATTTTGAAAGTCATATAAAAATAGAATAAAATTAACCTCGTCAGCTCGACTTGGAGATTTTCTTAAACTGGTAGCTAATTTTGGAAAAAAATACATATTTTTTAATGTCCATATTTGTTAAAAGTATATTAATTTCGTTTATCATAGTGCTAAATCTACAAAACTATAGTTTTATAATAGTAAATGAAATGTAAATTTTAATGTAGTTTTAAGAAAAGTTCGTCACCACTTTTTAATTTAGGGATTTGGAAAACTTTGGTTTAAAATTCATGCTGACTCATGGATTTGACTTTTCATATATTTATACGTACAAAAGAAATCAAATGTATACTTTTTTTTCTGTTTACTATGAAAACTGCTTTTGTTTAAAAAGTCCTAGAAATTAATTTAAAAGTATTTGTATAAATTTTTAAAATTACGTTTCTTTGTCATAAAAGAAAAACTATTTAAATTTCATCATGTTACTGTGTCTATGCACCAAGAAAATCGATCTGCTACAGATGTCTAATATATTTCGGTTCAATATTCCTTTCATACCCAGGAAACTATCGGAGAAGAGAGCTGCCAAATAATATTTTCTTTTCGTTTTCAGTCAAATTTATTCAAAAAATCGTTTTTCGGAGTATAATGCTGCATATTTAAAGTAAAACGGGATATAAGGATTTAAATTTATTCATGTATCATGATTTAGTCTTTACCGTACAATTTTTCATAACTTATAAAATGTCACTTCCTAAAATAAAAACATCGAGTTTAACAAAAGACGTAAACCCAACGCTTATCCGAGCAGACAAAAAAAGACGATTTGTGACAACGAAATACACGTTCATGCGTGTTTGTTTTCTTTTTTAAAAATTGTGTAAGAAATATCTTTATTTTTATTTTCATGCTTCGTTTCGGATTAAAGAGAACTTTACTCAGAGTTTAATCGTAATTTTTTTTAATAAAAAGTTTTTTAATTTTTTTTTCTTGTTTTAATTTCTCATTTTTTTCTATATATTAAGGCAAACTCTGCCTGCATGTATGTTTGCTAATAACTCAGGAACTAGAGCACGAACTTTGATCTTTTTTTTTATTTTGCTAGTTTTAAGGGATGGTTTATAAACAATTACCTCTTTCCGACTTAACGTGGATCGGAAACAGTATTGAAAATACGAAATATCATTCACGGAAAAAAATAATACGTAAAAAAATTCAATGATGAAAGAAACTAAAATTATAGCATGGATTAAAACGTGAGTTGTTTACTATAATTTATATTGATACACTTCTTATTTAATATGTTCCATTTTCGTTTCCATTTTTGAGCACTCCTCACACGATTGTTTTGATGTATTTTGCTTTGGCTGTATTAATACAATGTTAGAATGCATTTCCTTTCTTTTGATATAATCGTGTGAGCTGATGACGTGATTACGTAATCTTATTATTTTGTTTTCCGGCTTTTTAATTTTTTTAAAAATATTTTATTTTAACATGTTTTTTCTATAGTTATAATTAACTTATATGCATAATATATACAATATATATATATATATATATATGATAGATTAAATTATATGACACAAACCCGTTTTATTCCGCTATTATATCTTTGTAACAAATGAGTGAAATAAACTCCCTCTCTCAGCTATTCAATTTAGACCAGGTTGGTGAATTGTGTTTACGTTCCCCTTGATAATTGACAAGACGTACTCCGCGCATGGGCAGTTTCAAAACAGACCTTAACGAAACTCTATTAGAATTGTGAAATTGAGAGCAGCTTTAGATATATTGACGTCGTTTGCCAAACAACCTCTGAGCGTGTTGCAACATGTTGGGTACGACAGTGTATTTCATAATGTGTTAATTTGATTCGCAACTTCTGCGAAACTTCTCGAACGATAAAAATACTTGTAAACGTAATGTTTTGTCTCTTTTAATAACTCATATAAACTTCATATACTGTTATTTTATAAATAAGTTATTAGATGTTAGATAAGATTGTAGGAATATATAGCTTTATTGATGTTTTTAATTAATTCAACATGTCATTCATTATTCTGAATACTTTACACAGTGTAAACAATATAAAGCTTCCGAAATTTGATACTAACCGTGAAAAATTTCCAGAGTATCTCACGGCCGACATTATGCTGTCTTTATTAAATGAAGTATGAACAGGCTTGATATTTTAGAAATATTTATTATCAAGATTATAATTTCCTCATCGATATAAGTTCATAATTTAACCATGTTGCGGATCTTAAATTGAACTAAAAATATCAATAAATAAACTAATTAAAATTCTTTGAATGTTTGTTGAACCAAAAAATTTCACGTTGTTGGAGTATTTGGACTTCTACCCGATATCATTCAAAAAATTTAATTAGTGTGAGAAACCAATACTTTATAATGAATGAACCCGCAATAGAAAAATGTAAATCTTAAAAACTGGAAAAATTCACCATAACTAAATCAATCTAGAACAAACATAAAAGTAATTATGATTTTTTATTCCTATTCAGAATGAAAAATTACGTATGAAGTGCCAACTTTTTAAAATAATTTACGAAGAATAACGATAATTAATTAAACTAAACTGTTTTTCGTTTTATGTAGCATGATATTTTCTTAACAGATCTTAGATATCTTCGTATCACTTATTTCATGTCTGTAATCGATTTCTCTCTTTGCAAGCAACAGTTTTCTTAATGACTATTTAATCCTTTTTTTTTAAAAAATTGTACACGTTTAAAATTGGTACATATAATATCGTGAATGATCAAGAAAATGCCGATTTTCACCGGTGAATGTCAATAATCACCTAGTCCGATTTTAGATAAATTTATTTATTGATATTATTATGCTTATTCGATTATTTAATATCTCCTGAGGGTATATTGAGAAAAACATCAGTGTGCGAAGTACCGGACAAATGTCCTTGACCTTAACAAAACATCACTGTAGGGCAGTTGAACTAAACTAGACCTAGCTCGAACATTTACCAAAGGGACTATGTGATTGTCAACATTCACTGATGNAGCTTTAGATGAATTGACGTCGTTTGCCAAACAACCTCTGAGCGTGTTGAAACATGTTGGGTGCGACAGTGTATTTCATAATGTGTTAATTTGATTCGCAACTTCTGCGAAACTTCTCGAACGATAAAAATACTTGTAAACTTAATGTTTTGTCTCTTTCAATAACTCATATAAACTTCGTATACTGCTATTTTCTAAATAAGTTATTAGTTGCTAGATAAGATTGCAGGAATATATAGCTTTATTGATGTTTTTAATTAATTCTACACGTCATCCGTTTTTCTGAATAGTTTACAAAGTGTAAACAATATGAAGCTTCCTAAATTTGATACGAACCATAAAAAAACTTGCAGCGTATCCCACGGCCGATATGATACTGTCTTTATTACATGAAGTATGAACAGGCTTGACGCCGGGTGGCTGAGCGGTAGCGCTTCGCTCTGTCGTGCCACAGGTCCCTGGTTCGATCCTCGCGCCGGGCAAGGTTGACTCACCCTTTCATTCTTTCAGTGGGTCGATAGATGAGTACCAAGCATGTTTGGGAACTAAACACTGGGGGTTCCGCGTTCGGCTGACCACCTGACCGGAACATCTGCTCCTGCACCGCAGAGCCCAAGGTCAAGAAAACTGAGATGAGCACAGTAGGCCTTGGCCCTCTATGGGCTGTCGCGCTGCTGAGTTTAGTTTATGATCAGGCTTGATATTTTAGAAAGTTTTAGTATTAAGACTATAATTTACTCATCGATATGATCTTTTTTATCAAGTTCATATAATTAACCATGTTACGGAACTTAAATTGAACTGAAAATATAAATAAATTAACTAACTACAATTCTTTGAATGTTTGTTGAACCAAAAATTTTCGAGGCCGTTGGGGTATTTGGACACATATACCCGATATCATTCTCAAAAAACTGAATTAGTGTAAGAAAACAATAGTTTATAATGATTTAACCCGCAATGGAAAAATGTAAATCTTGAAAACTGGAAAAATTCATCATAACAACTCAATCTAGAACAAACATAAAAGTAATTATGATTTTTTTATTCCTAAACAGAATGAAAAATTAACCACAAATTGCACCTTTTTAAAATATTTTTTTAAGAATAACGATAATTAATTAAACTAAACTGTTTTTCGTTTTGTGTAGCATGATATTTTCTTAACAGATCTTAGATATCTTCGTATCACTTATTTCATGTCTGTAATCGATTTCTCTCTTTGCAAGCAACAGTTTTCTTAATGACTATTTAATCTATTTTTTTTTAATTGTACACGTTTAAAATTGGTACATATAATATCGTGAATGATCAAGAAAATGCCGATTTTCACCGGTGAATGTCAATAATCACCTAGTCCGATTTTAGATAAATTTATTTATTGATATTATTATGCTTATTCGATTATTTAATATCTCCTGAGGGTATATTGAGAAAAACATCAGTGTGCGAAGTACCGGACAAATGTCCTTGACCTTAACAAAACATCACTGTAGGGCAGTTGAACTAAACTAGACCTAGCTCGAACATTTACCAAAGGGACTATGTGATTGTCAACATTCACTGATGGAAGTCAACCACCACCAATTTCAGTCATTCACAGTAACATATAAAACATGAGATGTGTCCAGAGATGCCAACTGCTCCGGGGAAGACAGAATATTTCAAAAAGCGGTAGAGAACTTAAAACTAATATTTGCAGATGTTAGGTCATTTTTGCTGACTTTTTAAAAGGCTCAACACGGTTTTTTTGGTACCAAAAGTGAGTATAACTTAAACCTTTGAATTATTTAGAAGTAGTGGTATGTAAAAACCCTATAAATCGAATTTATTAAATCAAGAATCATACATTACAAAGCTACCATTCGAAAATATTTTTCTACAGTCCGGTAGATACAATGTAGATACATTGTATCTACAGATGTAGGGGAGTTACAGCACTACATCAGAAATAAAATTTCATAGTAACCCGATCCAGGAAATGTCGTCATCGCTTCTAGGGGCGCTTCCTTATTATGAACTGTTACTTTGTGTGTTTCTGAACAAGTTGTAACCGTCCTTTGCCTTCTACGATGACATTTCCGGGCATGTGCTTCTAAGTAATTTTAATCCAGATGATGAGTCATAACTCACCCAACAGTTTTTTCGTAACATCCAAGCTACCTCCTGTTATATATAACTTTCCATTTTAAACTTGTACATTTCGACAAAAAAAAGTTGAAAAAAAATATCATTTAAAAAAATTTATATTTGAATTCTCCTAACCTGAACCAACAAAAAATTTGTTCGTCAGTGTTATCTGTAACTGAACAATTTTAAAAGTAAAATAAATGTAAGATATGCACTGAGTTAATAAGTTTGAAATAGAATAATTTTCAAATGTACAATATTGAACTTTAAAAAAAAGAAACGGAATTTTATTTTAAGGGGTTTGTTTAGACAGATTATTATTTAATAATGACAAAATACATCAGTAAGTTCTTTAAGAATTTATCATTAATTCCATTTTATTTTTTTAAGATTATCAGTTAAAGTAACGTTTTTCACAAACTTTTGACAACACAAAAAATTTTGCTAACATTTGAATATTTTAGGTGAACCTTTGGGAGCACCGTCAATCGAAAATCAGCACGAACTTTCTCGATTTAAAAACATTCAGTTTTACATTTCTAGTAGTTGGTATCATTTGTTGAATCAGTGTTAACAGACTGGCTGCACTGCAACCGAAAAGGATTAAAATGACCACTTCATTGGAAAAAAATGCAGTAAAAATAATATACTAATTCGGAGCTGCTTTTTCCGATAAATAACGTTCGTCAACATAATAGCAACGACCACCTATGTTTTAGCTCAAATTGAACAGTGAAAGAGGGCTGACAATTCACAAACCTTGATTGAAAATAATTTTCAAGCAATAAATGCCTTATAAATTTATTGTATCCCTTGAAAAAGTAATTTTATTTTAACCATTTAAAACTGGTTTCTAATTTTTCATAGCTAAAGAATTTCTTTTGGAAACACACTGTTTTTTTTTTTTTTTNTTTTAATTTTTTTTTTTTTTTTTTTTTTTTTTTTACCATAGATAATACTACTAAGAAGTTTTACAAATAATATGTATAAAAACTTGCTGGAAAGTGTTTTTTATGTTTTTAGACCTGGTGGGACAATAATGTCCCATGAAAAAAGACTACTGGGACATATACATCCCAACTACGTAGAAGTAATTTTTTTAAAATTATTTCCATATAATAAATTTAGAAAATCATGCAACTAAAAATAACGTAAAAGGATATAAATATTATGATGCTCGACGGTGACTTAGTTTTATTTCACTTATTTTCTTCATGATATGATGCATAAATCTTCACAAACGTGTGATGTCTTCAAAGCTACGCTAACCATCTGAACAGAAGTTCAAGACTGTAATGTGCAAATCTTATGTTAAAAGGGGATTTATTTATCCCAAAGCATACTTGGATAGTCTGATGGGACATATATGTCCCGTAAGATTCAAAAGGGTTAAAAGGTCAGATTATAAATGACCTTAAATTTCAACCTTGGACTTAGGATAAGAATTTAGATTGTCCTGTTACTCTTTCTTCATTCAAAGAGTATTAAAGGTGTTTCACATTTAATGTGTAGTAAAATCAAAGGATGGTTTAAATAAATTCTTTGAAACTTTTTTAAATCATACGACTAAATTTTGGTCCCTATAGTAGATTGAATGATTTAGTGTGAACGTTCTAATGGGAATTAAAATAACATCTCATTTTTGGTATGTGATCACATTTATTGTATTGTTATGATATCACGCTTATGGACTTAACTGCAGTGGGGGTCAAACCAAACAGTATAAATTGTATGATGCTTCCATTCATTCATAAATTTCTATGAGTAATAAAATCTGTTTTCGTTTTCAGGATTATTATGTGGTGCTTTTATCACCCTGTGAGCTGGATGCAACTATGAAAATGATCTTGCAAGTTCCAATGTGGGCACAGAGAGTTATTTACATTCAAGGATCAGCACTGAAAGACTTCGATTTGGCAAGGGCAAGGTATTTTCAAAATTCTATTTCTCTCTATTTTTTTAATAAAATAATCATTATTTCTTTTAAAAGGCCTCATTTCAGATTTTTTAAAAATTTATTTGAAACTTTTTTAAAACAATTTTATTGAAATGAAATCCGATTTACAAACAACAAGAGCGATTACAAACATGGTTTTTTTCCCTCTAAAGATTTAAAGTCAATCAAAGAATAAAATTAATTATGTATATAACTATTATGTTTCAATTTAAACTCGAAAATTGTAAATTAACGATTTTTTTTACTTTTTAAAAATGAGACATTTCTAAAATTGAGACATTGCATTCTTTCTTTAGTCTACAAATTGCTTGTGTCATTATTTTCGAATTATTACATTTGGTGAAAATATAAGATTGAATGTTCCAAATTATACGATGCATGATTCCATGTAAAAATTTTATTATCAGATGATATTATAAAGCTTTATTGTTTTTACGCGTTTTGCACTTGTTTACGTTAGTGCATCAATTGGTTAAATTAGAAAATCTGTAATATAAATTCGACGATTGGATGAATTAGAATTTATTTGAAACTTTTTTAAAACAATTTCGTTGAAATGAAATCCGATTTACAAACAACAAGAACAATTGCAAACATGGTTTTTTTTTTCTCTGAGGATTTAAAGTCAATCAAAGAATGAAATGAATTACGTATATAACTATTATATTTATTCAATTTAAACTCGAAAATTGTAATTTAACGATTTTTTTCCTCTTTTAAAATAAAACATTTCTAAAATTAGTCATTTCATTCCCTCTATAGTCCACAAATTGCTTGTGTCATTATTTTTGAATTATTACATTTGGTGAAATTTTGATGATCGCCAAGTTTCAGATCGATGAGTATCGGCTTGTCTGTGAAGCAAAGAGACGCGATGGCGATTTTCCAATCCAGTGGCATTTAACAACTGCTCTCCTGTTTGGCATTTTCTTAAGTAAAATTAATTAATTCCTGACTTTTTTTATTCAAGTTGCAAATTTTAAAAGAAATAAAAGTTTACATTATAATTAAGACCATCTACAATCAAGACAAAAATATTTAAAAAAGAAAACGAGTCGTTAAAGACCATTGGATTGTAAATTAGCTACCCGGTGGGCAGTGCTGACCAGATTGCCACCTCATGGTTCGGCATGAAATTGTGAAGCCTTAATTTCTCTAGCCCCGTTGACCCCCACTAAGCTGTTGCGGCATTAATTTATAAGAAAAAAATGAAAAGCTGCTGGAAAATTCAAAGAAGTTGTGCTTTGAATATTTGGTGCTTGAAATGAACAGAAATACAAAAAAGGAAACTAGGTCTGTTTAAAAAACAGTAATTTTAAAATTATCTTCTTTTCAAAACAAACCAATTAATTACATTTTTTTTCTCACTCTTAACTGAAAAAAAGTAAAAAGAATAACGTGAATACGATCCTTAAAAATGCTTATAAATTAACCTTTATCACTGTTAAATATTTTTTTTTCAAACCATGAAATTTTCCACTGCAAATTTTATTGGATAGAAATTATAATCCCATAGAAATAATACAGTACTGAATCCAAGTTTCTGCAAGTGTGTACTACTGTTAATGGATAAAAATTATAAAGACTGTTGCATTTAAACTAGATAATTTTAAAAGCATAAATGAAATATATTGTTACAACGCTTATGCAATACTGAATTGAAACTCTAGAAATGAAACAATACTTACAGTACGTTTATGTATTCGAAACGTTTATTTATACCAGAGGTCGCCAAAGTGGTCTATATAGCCCCCCAGGGGTCTATTTAACATAAGCAGGGGTCGATCTGAGCCAGGGGGTCGAATGGGGGTCGATCCGCCCCGGAAGGGTCGATTGGTCGAAGGATTATCAGTATTTTTCAGATATGTGACAATTAGAAATAAGAAAAGAAGACTTAAAAATATATACAGGTAAACTTCAAAAATTGAGCGACGATTTTAAACTGCGTTTTGTTGATTTGGAAAACATTGACATCCCGGATTGGATTATTGTGCCATTTTCTGCTCAAATTGAAAACGTGGACATCAACCTGCAAGATGAGCTTGCTGAATTATTATGGGGATTTGAAGCAAAGACGCTTTTTAAAAATTTAACAATAAGCAAATTTTGGACAAATATTAATGCCAAAATATGTAAGACTTTACGAAGTGGCTCAGCCATTTATGATAGCATTTCCAAGTTCCTATATGGTTGAAGCCGGTTTCAGTCACGTAAATTCAATCTTAACTAAGAACAGAAATAAATTAAATGTGGAGTTTCGAGGGGATTTAAGATTAAAATTGACCAATTTTGAACCCAATATAACGAACCTTGCAAAAAAAAAAACACCAGGCACACCCATGTCATTGATTAAGAAGCAATAAATCCGTAGTTACTTTACTTATTATTTCTACTTACTTATAATTACTTATTATTTCATAAATATTAAGGTATTTATATTTCAACATTAATATATTTTTCATAAAACTATTGTTACACTATGTACTATTACTTTAATAAATGTTCAAAATCATAAAATAAATGTACAAACACAATATCTAATAGTTTTATTTTAATTAACAGAAAATTACTTTTATGGGGGTCGATGGAGATTTCGAAAAATTATGTAGGGGTCGATGATCAAAAAAGTTTGGCAACCCCTGATTTATACGAAGCGTTTATATAAACGAAATAATACATTTATGCATTACTGAATACATATTTAGATAGAAATAATACAATACTTCTATGCTGAGATATAAATAGTATAATATTGAATCCAAATTTCTACAAGTGTGTAGTACTGTTAATGTATCACACATTTTAAAATTATTACATTTAAACTAGATAATTTTAAAAGCCAAAATGAAATATATTGTTGCATCGTTTGTACAATACTGAATTCTTATTCAGATAGGAAAAATACGATGCTACTTTACACTTATATACTCGAAACATTTATTTATACGAAACGTTTATACATGCGAAATAATGCGTTTATGCATTACTGAATTCAAATTTAGATAAAAAATAATACAATACTACTATACTTTAGATAGAAATAATACAATACTGAAATCAAGTTTCTGCAAGTGTGTACTACTGTTAATGTATTGCACTTTTAAACTAATACATCATACCTGCCAACTTTCACTCTTTCCGGGAATGGAATTTCAGAGTGGTAATAAAGCACTAAACGAAAAACAATCTGACTCAAAAATATATTTATATTTTGATCCCGTTGAAATTCACTTGGACAAGGATTATTACGCTCTTATATATTTATTGTAATTATTTATATGTAGTGGTGGTCAAACTTATTTATAATTATCATTATAATTCAAAAAGTTAATTGGAATAACATGAGTATTGCTACCTCTTTAAATACGAAAATAAAATCTTCCGGAAAATCCGGAAGAGTTGGCAGGTATGATACATTCACCGAAGAGCCATTAGATTATGACCACCCTGGTAATAACATGTAGGACCACCTTTAGCCCTCAAAACTGCTAGCACCCGCCGTGGTATTGATTCCACAAGGTGCTGATAGGTAGTCGAAGGTATCTGGTTCCAAGCGATCACCAACTGGTCCTGCAAGTCCCTCACATTGCGAGGGGGTAGCGTGGCAGCACGAATTTGGTTTTCCAAGTAGAACCACAAATCTCTATTGGATTAAGGTCAGGTGAATTTGGGGGCCAAAACATGACTTGAAAGTCACTGGAATGTTCCTCGACACTTATGACATGGTGCATTATCCTGTTGTTAAACACCATCCCCCGCAGGAAAAACTGTTGCCATGANTGTTGGTGAACACCCTCCCCCGCAGGAAAAACTGTTGCCATGAATGGATGAACCTGGTCTGCGACTATGTTGAAGTATTTTACAGACGTCAGGGATTGTTGTATGAGGATTATGGGTCCTAATGCGCCCCATGAAAACATTGTTCCTGGGCGAGAAACCAAAACCTGGGCGAGCCCATTGTTATAGATGGAGGGTGGTCATAATGTAATGGCTCTTCGGTGTATAAACTAGGTAATTTTAAAAGCATAAATGCAATAAACTGATACAACGTTATTATTTACTCGCTCTCGTGCGTTGGGGAAATTTTGACAGTTTCAAATATTTTAATCAATCAAATCTCTACTAGGCATTTAAACGGTCAACAACGCATGTTTTAAAATTTTTTCGACCAGTGCGAGCAAAACATATTGACTATGAATCACCAAATATAGTTTATCGGCAGTTAAAATTTCGAAAACTAATTACTTACAGACTTGAAATTTTCATTTCGCCTAATGACAATACGAGTTTTAATTCTTTATTGAGTAATACAAGCAGAATTAAATGCTATATTATCGCCAATCAAAGTTTTGGCCACTTTCCAATTAGCTAAGGAGCTCTAATTTTAACTGGATTTTTTTAAGCTGGTTATATCAAAGTTTATCTCCAATGGAATTTTCAATTACTTTCCGACAAAAACAAACTACTTGAACTAAAAAGAAAAATTATATAAATACCATAGAAAATGAATTCAAGTGAATTAAAAAGGAAAAATAACTTTTTTTTGTCAGACTTAGGAAGAATAGCGTAGACTGTAACATTTCGTTAACTTCTATCACTACTGAAAATCACTACTATCACTACTGAAGTTTTTTGCGAAAATTTCAAAAATTTCCTACCTTTTTCGCCCTACGTTTTTGTTTTGGATTTGCCAAAACCTAAATAAATAAATAAATAATTTGCTTCTTTTAAAACATTTAAATAACTTGGTTTTTAACTTATTTGTTTATTTATTTAAATTTCTCTTTATTTTATGTGTTCTACATAATTCGTCAACTTTAGATCAGTGAAACAAATGCATGATTAAAAGAAATAGCGAGCATCTCCACAATTTTAGTTGCCTTATTCAGTTGCATCTAGCATGGCAAGTAGCCAAATTAAATTGGACGTTTCGAAGCCCTGCATTTTTCAGAGCACTCTATTTACACAAATGTGAATGAACTGCAAATCAACATTTTACGAACTGTCAGTGACAAAAGAATCCACATCACGCTTTCATTAACGCTTGGCTTATTCCTTCATTTACGCTTAATTACTTAGAATTACCCAAAATGTATCTTTCCGTAACGTTAAACCGTAACACCAGATGAAATATATTTTTACGCTTTAGTTAGATAAATTAACTTCAAACAATCTGATCTTTTAAAAACATACGTGCGTTAAATGGCTAATTCCATTTAGCATTTTGAGTTAGACACAATGTTTGCGTAACTCGTTTTGGTTTTAATTAAAACACTGTTTGTTTGGATTGAGATAGCTTCAACCCTGAAGGGAATAGTGAGGCCATATGAATTCTTGGCTCTGAATTAACAGGTCTCGAATGGGGAAATACGCAAAAAATGAAATTAATATTAAGGGTCCAAACTTTTTATAGCTCTCCTGACCAAGCGTTAGGGCCCATATTTCCCCGAGTGCGGCTACCCCCTATAGTTTGGGGGTCAAAAATCCGAAACCGTCGTAAGAAACGTATGTTTATTCAGAGAAAGTATTCAGAAAAAGTACATTTTTGTGTCTGATTTCGTAACTTATCATCTGCACCATATAATTAGTATATTTTAGATCACCCCCTCAAACCATTAAGATGGAGTCCTAGATAGTGAAGATCCGATCATTAGATCAAAAAAGTATTCAGAGTGGTCCGTATTTTATTTTGCGCACTTTTTGCATATTCCTTTCTGCTAACAAGCACTTTATTTTTAAAAAGGATGATAAGCATTGGCTTCAGATGCAGATATGGTTATTTATATTAAAATTTAATGTAAAAAAAATAATATTGAGTCTGCAAAATATTTCATTATAATAAAATACTTGTGTTGCTAATTTCTTCTTTTCGAAAATTAAAATGAGCATTAATAATATTAATTTATTTCTTTATTTTGAATAATAATAATTCTTCCTTTCGTCTCAAATTAGTTTCTACAATTCAAATAGGTGGAATCATGAATGGATTCATGCAGTTTAGTAGATAGACACCAATAAACTTATCATCATTATTGTCGAGACAGCCCATAATGGGTCCTGGCCTTCTCGAAGATTCTCTTCCATCATGATCTGTAAATTCTTAGCAACGGTTCAGCAGTTTTTACAGTTCAGTACGAGGAAGTCCTTATATACAGAATCGAACCATTTGAGTTTATGTTTTCCTCTTGGGCGATTTCCAGATGGCCTAGTCATAAAAATTCTTTTTGATGTACATTCACCTGGTGACCGCAATAGATGACCAGCCCATTTCATGCTTTGAATTTTGCTATATTTAGTAATATCATGTTCTTTATAAAGGTGGTAAAGTTCATGATTGAATCTTCTTCACTGTAGTCAATTAATCTGAATATCGAAGGATTTTTCTATCGAATACACCAAATGCACATTCAACTTTTGAGAGCATTGTCCATTATTCCGAGGCGTATGTTCGTACAGATCGTATAAGTACTTTACATAAGTACAATAAAAGTACACCATTAATGAATTCATGAGTCATTGGGATAGATTCAAGATTCATTAGAACCTGGAAGTAGTTCTATGTGATTATTGGAGCTATAGAGATGGATTAAATAGAATTAAGTGTTTTAATGACAATTAATAAGACACCATCCGTTGTGTCATGAATTTTGTGAGAATTATGAAGGAAAAACGTGTATTTATAATTTTTGTTTTCAGCTAGATTACATTTTTTATCAAATTAGATTCCTAATCTATTCAGAAATCTAATCAAATTCTTTTATTTTTCCTTTTTTGGAATAATGTTACAATATTTTTTAAGGAAAACTTTCCTTCTCAGAGTATTTTCGATTAAACATTTTCATGGATCATTAGTTGGAGACCACTGAAAAAAGCAATTTTTTTTTCAGTGCTAAAGATGTTTCAAATTTAGAGCATTAGCGCTAAAATTACTAATGGTCTCTTTCCATAGTAGAATTCTTAATGTCCTGAACAGATTATCTTGTTAAATCTGTGCTTTAATTTACGATACTTTAAATTTCTTGTTTCATATTTTAGGATGAATGCAGCGGAAGCATGCTTCATACTTGCAGCCAGAAATTATGCAGATCGCTCAGCAGCAGTAAGTAGAGATTTCATTTTCTGTTATAAATTACCCGTGTTTATGACACAGTTTGGCTCAATGTAAAACCTCAACAGCAGTTTGTTAAAAAATTTCTTCCTTTCATTTTTATCCTGTGTTAATAATATAATGCTTAATTATCCAATACCAGCTGAATGCTGAATAACGTCTAATGACTTTTATGTACTATAGTACCTCTCTTTTTATAGGACATAATCGTGTGAGTTGAAAACGAGATTATTACATCGTTTCCTTATTTCATTTTTACGGCTTTTTAATTTTTAATATTTAAATATTTTTTAACAAAAATTTTATTTATTAATATTTTTTTCTTCTCTTTTAAATTATTTATGTTTTTTTTCTTCCTTTTTTTCCTTGTATATTTAACTTATTTTACGGGTTTTATATACTTGAAGCTTATGCTCAGTATAAGAAACTTATTTTTAATTTTCTTTATTCTTTTTTGTTACTTATGTTATACATCTTTGTGCTATACATCTAAATAAGTGGATAAATTTAATTGTAGTAACCAAAAAGAGAGTTTAAACTGACACGTGTATGGCACTTCTAATTTTATTTTACTTTGCAACCGACGTTAAACCCCAGTATTTGGATTTGTGACTACTAATGTTCAACTCCGTATCCTTGTAATTCTGAATCCAATCCAGAAGACAAGGGAACTCATGAATCAAGTATTGGGGAAAATTCACCGTCGTTGAGAACTTTTTGATGGAACGAACCCGCATTTGCGTTACATGGAGAGGAAGACCACGAGGACCTGCAGTTAGATTAACTGCAGGGGAATCTTACCCATGATCCGTCTACCCCTGAAGATATTTTACGTCAGCATTGTGGTCGGTGTGAGCCGAGTGCTGAATTCGTATCGACCAGCCATACCTAGGATTCGAACCTGGTTCACTTCAATGGAAGGCGAACGCTCTAACCCCTGAGCCACAACAACTCCGAAAATACTAATTGTTTTTTTTTTCACGCATTATATCTGCTAATATTTAAATACTATTTTTATTTGTATTCTTTTGTTCTCAATGTAGTAGATGCCTTCAATTATTGTAGTTACACATCCTGTTAACCTTAAATATGTTTCTTCCCTTTAACAGGATGCCCTCAGTTATTGTAGTTACTCATCCTGTTAACCTTAAATATGTTTTTTCACCCTTAACAGGATGAACATACAATTCTCAGGTCATGGGCTGTGAGAGATTTTGCGCCGAGTGTGCCTCAGTATGTACAAATTTTCCGTCCTGAAAACAAAGTGCATGTTGCATTTGCTGGTAAGCATTACTCCCTTAATTATTTACAATTATTTACTTAAACCCTTGACATACTAAGACGTTTGGGAGATGTCATTTGTTTCTTATGTCAAAACAATAATTAACGCGTCTCAGACGTCAACACAGAGATGCCAACTTGCTCCGGACAACAAATAAATATTTTGAAGTGGTATTTTATCAATTGTGATTCTTGGTTTAATAAATTCAATTTAGTAGATTTTTATCCACCACTATTTCTAAATAGTTCATAGGCTTATATAATTCACCACTTTATTATAGCTGTGCCATGCTAAGCCCGCCTTAAAATGAATGCAAAAATTGTCCAATATTTGCCGTTTTTTTATTATTTTGGGGTGTCCGGAGCAGTTGGCATTCCGTTGCGAGTTGATGTTTATAGCGCAATTAAAGAGCATTTCTATATCAAGAAATGATAAGTCATGGGGTGAAAAAATTTCAATTTGTCTGGTAAAGAGTGTTGGAGTGGTATGTTACTCCTCTGAGCATATTGAATTAGCAGCATTAAGTTTCTATCATGTGTTGGCAATAGGTATAGTTTCTTTCACAGATAATCCGAGTGATGTCATTCCGTGTGCATGTAGTTACTTAATTTGTCTGAAAGTCATGTATTGTTGAACACTTCACTAATTCACGTCAATATGTCGTTGTGCCTGAGTGGTGTGCGATGTTACCCTTATATGTTTAAGCTGTATTGTAAGTAATTATTTTCAATTATTTGGTTATAGAGATGGTGATGTATTTAATAAAAAAAATTACAAATCTTGACGTTTTACTATCCGTATTCACTCACCACCCACTGTGCGCGCCTCTGTCAACAAGGAGCAGTTTCAGAGACACAGGTCAACTCATGTGCATTTCCTTAAACTCGTATTTTAAGCTACATATTAAATTTTTTAAACACACATGTCATGCTTTGTCCATCTTCATTAACGATTTGATTTATAGTGAATTTTTGAGCTCACATTTCAAGACATGTTCAATTAACATTTAGATCTGAAGTCGATTGAAAACGCATTTTTTATAACTAAATTTGTAGGTAACATAATGATAGAACCATTTGGTATAAACAGCTGTCTTTTGAAAATATTTATTTTTCATATTGTATCCACATTTTGTGATTAGACATTAATGAATTAAACTCGCATTTTAAGCTTTATCCAAGATTTAGACGAGTATTGCAATCGATGTTGTTGTTGTCGTTGCAGTCCATGAAGACAGGGGCTGCTATTGCTCCAGTTGTTTAATGGGGCCATCTATGGCCAAGAACTCGACTTCTGTCACACCCGTTTATAAGGTGGACCCATTCATACATCCACAGATCGTACTTATGACCTGAACCAGAGAACTGTCAATCTCCAATTCAGTAACCTCAGAGGTAAAATTTGTTATGGTACATAGAGGACTTTGTGACCCGACGGATTTAACATGTGCCAGTCATCATTTACTACATGGGGGAGTCTTTGTGGCTGACTGGATTCGAGCTCCCGTTCTTTCGAATATGAGTCCAGCTCCCTGCAAACCAGGCTATCCCGGCCCTGCAATCAACGTTAATTTTCTTTAATGAGCAATTTGACATACGTAAAAATATGAAAATTGTCCTACGATGTTAGTTGTTTCGAAACTAAGCGTAAGCACTTTTATTTGATCTTAGTAATATCTTTCGATATTAAAAAAACATAAGATCCACTGCCGACGTTGACTCCACCTCTATTTTGGATGTTCAACTTAACGTTACATTTTGGTTTGCTGCACTAAAACGATAAGACTTAGAAATTTAAAATTACTAAACGTTGTAGAAATGTATGCTGGGGCTACAAAGGACTAAAAAAATTAACATTCGATTATTTTCTCAAGACATCTATTATTATAAGCTAAATTTGTTGGATATAAGGACCGGAAAGTAATCTCGTTTCTGCTCTTAATAGAATTATTAACTGCTAAACTTGTAGCAAAAAGAACCCTTTTTCCATCTTGTAAAAAGTGCAACTCCAGCGAGGCTAGTCCTCACCATCTACTTGATTGCCTGGGTTTCACCATGGAAGAGGTTCTTGAGAGACCTCTCCTTTTCCTCGATTTTTTGAAGACTCACGGCCTCAT
>NC_092209.1:9534224-9572096 GCF_043381705.1 Parasteatoda tepidariorum
TTCTTTAGCAGTTTATTTGTGGGCGGAGTTATAATTGTTTGATTTATTTAATTCACCATTACTTTGTTCAAAATAAAACTATTTAGTTATACTTTGAATTAACATTGATTATATATGTGATTAAACTAACAATAATTAAAGTAAAAGCAAAGTAAGTCTGTCAAATTAGCAACGACTACATTTATGTTACCGTTTTTTATTTAATTACACCCTGATTCTGATTTTGTACGAATGCTTTTCTGAATCACCCGTCCCCAAGAGGTTAACATAAGGCTCTTACATTAAACTAGAATAACAGGCCTGTCAACAACTACGCATTTTGCTAAATATTTTATTGAGTGGTATACATTTAAAAACTAAAGCTTTCAGAATGTTTGAATGTGTGGAAAATAAGTTTGAATGGATAAAACATAATACATTAAAACATAAACACAGCTACCAATAGAATAAAATTTTACAAAAAGCGTCGAAAGTTGGCAGCCCTGCAATAATATTATATTTTGAAACCAAAATGTGTTTTTGAGGTAAAAATTTACTTTTAAAGCGAAATAAACAATGAGGAATGAGAATAGTTTTCAGAGGTTGGTGAGCGAAGCGTCAATAAAAAATATTTAAAAAAATCAGCATAAAATAAAAGCAGTCCCTCCTAGTATTAAAAAAATCACTATGTACTAACTCACAACTATGCATTTTGGTAATGGTTGTGCCACTGCTTCGTACCTTAAACTACGATTGGTTGTAGAGTTATAAATCCTATCTTCTAATTTACAAGTCCATAATACAAAACATTCAATCTATTCATTTATTAGCATTTCTCGCATCCAACGATAATACAGCCTTTAAGGCAGGAAAGAAATATAAGTATTTTTATGTCCACGTTTCCTTCTTTTCATTAAGGGACATTTCCCCGCCGAGAATGAAACGAAGAATTTTATTGCCCTGTAGCTTCTGCCATAAACAATGACACTGAGGCACACGGTATAATGCCTCACTGAAATGTCAGTCCAGCGCGTTTTTGTCTCGTACTACGTGCAGAAAATATTCCCATAGGAAAAATGTGTCCATGTTTCGTATTTATTTTTTTTAGCCTTTAGCAATTTGAGCCATTAAAAGCATTAGAGATATTGCTTGGAGAAGATACAGATCCCTTTAAGTTTTTGATATATCAGTAAATGTCTATAAAAACTTCTTTAACACGTTGAATGCCTCGGTAAATAACTACTAACTAAATTAGCAAATATTAGACAGATTTTGCTACATTTTTAAAAGGTTTAACAAGACATATTTTTAATGTGGTGAATAATATAAGCCTACGAATTGTTTTGAAATAGTGGTGGATAAAAATCTGCTAAATTGAATTGAATATTTTCTCTTTTCCGTTTCGCTTTCAGGCCTGCTATAACCTTAGACTATTATGACCTCTCCTTTAAGGCTATAACAAAGCCTCTTGTAGCTGTAAGCCTCCACACGGTTTTTCTGTAGGTAGTCCGATCAGACCATTATGAAAGTAAACAAATTTACGAAAAAAGCATTTAATAGAAAATCTACCAAGAATCACAATTAATAAGCTATCACTTGAAAATATTTATTCTCTGTCCGGAGCAAGTTGGCACATCTGCGTAGATAAATAAAACTGTTTTTGCGTGTTCTATATTGCATTCATTTCTTCAAACCATTATAGTAACGATAATAATATTAAAAAATTAAAAGTAATTAAAATTTACTCGAACTATGTGTTTCTAATAATCTTGGTTCGTGACCCCGTGGCGCTACGAACAAACTCAGTGCCGGTCACCGGTGATCCCCATGGCATTCAATGTGTTAAAATTAAAATTTAGAAATGTTTCAGGAGATACCTAAATATTTAGGAATACATTACGAATACAATTACAAATTTGCATTCCAGGTCTACTTTAAAAATGCTCATTACTTTATAACTCCCTTATTGATAAACGTGAAAAGTATTTGTGTAAAATTAATTTCCTAACATTAGCGTCTAGATCTACAGAAGAAAATTAAAAAGGATAATTTGCTTCAATACACATTACGTAATGTATTTGATTCCAGACTTTTAATTGCCTATCGCAAAATTTTTACAAATACTGAGGTCTGCAAGGACGTAGATATAGGTGTTAAAATTATTCATTAATTAAGTGCAATTTCAAGGAAATCTATTGAATATCGAATCAAAATTCTTAAGTTTGAACGTTGTTTTCACTTTAAAAACAAAATCTTACAAAAAAAAAATCAGTATGTATGCATTGCATTTCTGAGTAAATAATTTTGATCTAAATTCAAATAGACCAGCTGTGTTTTAATAATTTCGACGCATATAAATGAAATATTGATAATCATTGCAGATGCGTAGTTGCCAACTCTTCAGCTTTTTACCCGGAGGAATTGGCTACCAAACGCAATTGTTTTTCTCCTGCTGGAGGAACTAGGTGCCTGGCACTGTAGGGCCTTTGCGCATTTATAGTATAGCTTTGAGATGGAATGCATACAGCTGTTTAACGCAATTATGAACATAAAAAGAAAATAACTAAATTCTATCTATTGTGTAGTAAAATCATAAAATAAAATTATATGTATATCTATATAAGTATCATATATATATTTTCACGTACTACATTATTGGTCGATAAAATAGTGAAAAAAAATAGTGTCATTGCAGAGAAATAATGCGATAGGTCGAAAAGCTTTCATTTCTGGAAAAATTTTAGATTAAAATGATTTATTGAAATTTCCCGTTTCGCTCTTTTAAAAAAAGTGATTATTAATTTTTTGGTCTACAAGAATAATTATAGTTTTGGTGAACCTTCGTCCCAATGTTTTGAATTTTAAGAATCATATTGAACTTCGTTTTTTGATGTAATAAAATTGTTTTATAATGGTTTTAATCACCATAAAGTAATACGTTGCCACAAATTACAGCTATAGAAAGTATAACCGTCTGATGTTCAGTGATATGTTAGTAAGTGACTGCCATAGCCGTCCTCAAAGTAACCATTATCTCATAAAAAGAACTCTTTTAGTGGATATGTTAATTACATGTGCTTCTTAAAAATAATTCCTACATTGCTGAATAACGGATTCATGGAATAATTATACAGAATAAGTTTCGTAAGCTTCATGATTTGTAAGTACATGATTACCAAGTATAGATGAATCGGTTGGTGACACCTCGGGCCAAATACCGAGCTCCCACCAGCAAGGAGTAATTATTTTTTGACTCCTCTACCAAGACTGACTATTTTCTACGCTTTTGGGAGAGATTTCTTCTTTTTGATGATTCTGCTAAGGGACCAAGGGTGTGCGATATTGGTCCTCGTTAAATTGTTCTACTATCTTGAAAATTAGTTAGCTCAAAAATACTTGAATTGCCGAATTTTGGAATAAAGATTACGAAAATTTTAATGACCGGAAGAGAGTCTGATCTTGCACATTTTACTTAATGAGAAAAGGAATATTATTAGTACGAAATGTATTAATACATTTATTTGTTAATTATTTAGTAATACATCAATAAAAAAAGATAGAACATTGCATATTGGATTGGTATGGATTGTTTTTTCCCGATTGTTGGGGAAGTGTAAAAAAAATATCGTAATGAAGAAATGACGGTTATAAACTCCTTGAGTTTTCGGGGAAAAACTATAACAAAATGTGATAACATTCACTTACAAACATATAATTGACACTAAATTAAAAAAAAGAAAATGCGTTTCTGAGCTCGATCCCTATTTTGTTAAATTAAAAGCGTGAGGCAACGTGTTAAAAATATTATATAGAAAGCCTCAATGTTATTAAAATCAAATTTCTAGTGCTGAAGAAATTTTAAAGCAAAGATTTCTGTTCACAATGCAATTTTTTTCTGAAAAAGTTATCTGCATGAAATCCTCGTAGCAACTGTTATTACATTAAACGCAATCTTAAAAAAGTACAGTGAGCAAAAAAATATATGGACCACCCTGAATAACTTTTCATTTAATGATCGGATCTTTACGTTCTTCCTCAAGGGTTGCTGGGGGTGACATATCAAATGTACTAAATAACTAGTGCAAACAAGAGTTAAACACTGTGAAATCAGACACGATAACGTACTTTCTCTGAATAAATACACCGTTTTATTTTCTTTGACGGATGCAATTTCTTGATCCCCAAATTATAGGGAGTAGCTGCAATCTGGGAAACTAATCCTAAAATATAACATTAAAAAAAATAATGAATATTTATTAAGTTATTTTTTTCATGAAATTTCTTTAGATTAGAAAATTTTGTAACAGTGTGCAAAAATTGAAAGAAGTTCTCGAGATATGGCAACAAAAGCAAAAAATAAAATTAAGATTAAGGTTTTTTCTTTTTATGAGATCCATTTTTTCATCTTTTGATCAAACTATAGGGACCATGTTTATTTAGAATCATTGGAACATTTTGGGGATCATGAAAATGAATCAGTAGGAATGTTTATTAAGAGAGATGCGTTTTTGTGTCTGATTTCGTACCTTAAATATCTTCTGCACAAATTAACTAACACGTTTGAGGATACCCTTCCGAATCATTAAGAATGAGTCCTAGAAAGTGAAGATCCAATCATTATATCAAAAGTTATTCACTGCAATCCGTTTATTCTTTTGCGCGCTGTGCATATATTGTCAATCTTTGGAAACGCCATCCTACAATGGAAAATGCGTGGCTTTTTCCATGATGTAACTAATAATGCCCAAATGACCATGATAAGGGGAACCTGGTCCTTAGTTCATAATGTAGAGAAAACATGAAAAAAATTACAGAACAATTTAAAAAAGAAAAATAATAACAAAAATCCAAAAAAGGGGGGCAAATTAATATAAATCCGGAAAATAAAAGATATAATCTTTTCATCAGCTCATTCGATTATATCCGCAAAAAGGAGTGCTTTCTAATATTGCATCAATATAGCCAAAGCAATACATCAATACAATAGTGTGAGGAGCACTCTAAGAAATTTACAAAAATTTACAACAAATAAAAAAGAACACATTAAGTAAAAATATAATGTAAAAACTGATAATAAAATGTAAAGAAAAAAAAATAAAATAAAACATCAAACAAATCTATAAAGCGAGTAACGTATTCAGATGAACTTACATGAACGGGAATTTTTTTCAAGAATGATTTAAAATAGTTTCGTTATTATTGTTATTGTTAATTTACGTCGCACTAGAGCTGCACAATGGGCTATTGGCGACGGTCTGGGAAACATCCCTGAGGATGATCCGAAGACATGCCATCACAATTTGAATCCTCTGCGGAGGGGATGGCACCCCCGCTTCGGTAGCCCGACGACCTGCGCGCGAAGTCGAGCACTAAAATAGTTTCGTAACAAGATTGCGAGGTTACAAAATATGAAAACAGAAACGCAAATTGAGGTAAAAGCGTAAATAGAGGGATTTTGCTGTATAGTGCGTTCTTACTGCAGTACTGAAGTGCGTTTGATTTGTTAGTTACCAAACATGGGCGGCCCGAAAATAGATGTACAGCAAGGTAATATTATACTGGATAATTTAAAGAAGTTGACAATTAATAATTGTTTTATTAATTTACTTTTTCTTTTTTTAAATTTTTCAACAATATCTACTTTATCTTGGAAAAGAAGCAGTTTTATNAGGCCACAGAAGAAATATATATATATATATACATATATATTCTTTTTTATTACATAATTTTTCTTTTTAAATTTAGAATTTAAATTGTCCCTTTTATCTCTCCTCTCATTTAAATAGCTGGGCATAATTAATAACTTTAATTTCTACTACTTCTCTTCTTCTCAATTAAAAGCAATAATTAAGTAAGATGCAGGTAAAGTGCAATTTCCCGAAAGCAAAATCCAAATGATTAAAGGGAAATTCATAAATATATTACTATTTATGCATTCATTAAGCATTTATATTGTTTGCTACAGAAGCTTGATGTTAGTAAAATGAAAGAAAATTTAAGCCGGCTAACGTATGAGTCTTTCTGACTCGATAATTACTTAATTAATTATAGTAAGATTTTATAAAGCTTAATGAGGATAAAAATTTCTCCCAAAGTTAATAAAATAATCTAGTATAATAAATGACATTTTTCAAGGAAATAAATCTTTATTAAGAAAGAAATGTTTCGAGTTGGCATATTAAATTACTCTTCTGAAAAGATGAACGACATTCAGTAAACAAATATTTATTCAGCTTTAAACTTTCGCTGTTTCGCCATTTGCCAGTCTTATATTTAGTCAAATGAATATCAACTTCTTAATGAATATTTTATGTCTCAAATTTAAAGTATGGAAGAATCAAGTTTAAATGGATTAAGAGCGATTTACATCAAGTACAGGTTCTGACGGTTAAAATTGCGAAATTGAAGTTTAACTAAAATATTTTTACATTTAGAGTTGAAATCTATATATAAGAAAATTAAGTTCAAAATTAAATTATGTAAGAGCTCAATTAAAAGATTGGAAAACAATCTTTAAATACTACTGTAACAATGCGTTGAGATAACAATACGGATTACATAATACATTAACGCAGAGGTCCCTGTAAATATTATTATTTCTGATATACCATCTACGCTTCCTAATTAGATAACCTAGGTTCGAATCCCAGCGATGGCTGGACCAAACGAATTCTGAAACTGCTTCTCACCGACAACAGTATTGACGTAAAATATCCTCAGTGTTTGACAGAGCATGGGTTAAAGCAATCTTGCCCTCAGGTTAAACGTGTGAGGTTTTTCGTAGTTTTCCTCCCCATGTAAAGCAACTACAAGGAAGTTCTGTCAATAAGTTCACCAGGAAGACAAATTTCTCTCAATACATAATCCAGGAGTTCCCTCGTCTTCTGGATTAGGTTCAAGATTACTAGGCTACGGAATTCAACAGTAGTAGTCGTAAACTCATAATTGGATCGGATGTTCCATGGAGGTAATAAAAATATGAGATATACCATCTGTCTTTTGTTAATTTTCAAAGAGCAATGTTTCGACATTATTACAATCTTATCTAGAAGAGATTTGATGATATTAACACACGCAGAAGAGGCATATTTGAGGATAGGTTTGATCATAAGAGTCTTTTAAATCCGAGGTTTGACTTATAGAGAACAATTTTAAATTTGTTGCAGGTAGCATGTGTTTTAATTAATTTAGTTGATTAATTTTAGTTAAGTGACACCGTTAAGAAACTGTACGAACTTTCATATCGTTCTGTTTTTATGACGCATTTTTCACAAAACAAAAAAATTTTTTTTAGTACTCTGTATAGATCATATAGTTTGAGATAACCCTGTAAACTATACAGATGTGAATGTGCATCTTAATTACGTTTACGAGTTGTCTCATCAAAAACTTTTTTCATATGTTAAAAGATAAAAGACAAATCTGAAGTAAAAATAAAACCCAATTATCAATTACATTTAAAATTAGATTAAATGATATAAAGTTTTTAAGCTTTGAAATTAAATTTGTATTCATAAAATATTGGTTTTCATATCAAGAACATAATTAATTCGTGTAAATTTACATATGGATTTTCAATAGACTTAATTATGTTAACTATTCTTAACCACGTTGTTTTTCTTTCTGTTATAATTAAAGTTTGTATTTTCAATCAAATCAAATATGTTTTTCTTAGTTTTTAGAGAACGTAAATTAGCATTTAAATATAAAAATACTTGTATGTGACTTAGGAATTTATTTTAGCATATGAAATTTTAATTATCTTGACTAGTCTAATTTTTTTTCTGTGTAATATTTATCTTTCTACATTAATATCTATAATTTAAAAATATAATTAAATTATTTTAATGATTTAAATTAACTACTTCCTAAAATATTTAAGTTCCCTTACATTTATACATATTAATAAAAATTTTAATGCAATATTTGCTGAAGCAATATTTCAATCTTTTAAATTTAATGCATTTGAGCTGATGTAAATATTTTTTTCCAAATTATAAAACTTCAAAATTCCAAAACAATCCGTGTAAGAATTTCTTTTTACTGTCTGTATTTAAATTTCATATTATCTAAACATTTTTTGGGAGATTTTAATACTGAGGATTGATATTTTTCAAGAATACATTTAGAGAAAATGAATCATGAACTACATATTTTTATTCTCAACAAATAACTGAATTTCATTATCATCATTTCTCATATAGAATAATTGTTTTAAATCCTCGTCAAATAAAATCGGGAAATGAAATACTTCCTGTTATACAAAATAAACTAGAATTACAATTCAAAATGTTTCACATGTTTATTGTTAAGAAATGTTATTATTTATATTATCTGTAATAGAATGGTTTTGAAATTCTTAGCTATTTTAGAAAAATTAATAATTGCCATAATATCATTAGAAACGTCGTTTCAATTTTTATAAATTACGCTTATTCGTAATTCGTCTTTTTCTACATTTTTTTCTGAAAGTAGACTTCTTATAAATTAAAGTTCTATTATATAACTGAATTTTTATTCTAAAAGGTTTCACTTAGTTATTTTATTATTTAACTGTGATAATATACCATAAATGTCAACTTGCTCCTCTTTTATGGTAAAATTGTTTTCTATGATAGCAAAAATTAAGTTTTAATATAATATCCTTAGTTTATATTTGATAAAAAAGTTTTTTTTACCTACCACTAAATTCTTTCAATTCAAAAGTTGATTAAAAAAGCCCGTTATCAGATATGACTATAAGTTCTTACAGAGGCTACATTGCCACCACTCTAACCACTTCACAACCCATGCCAATAGTCACCACTACTATCATTATGACCAGATGAAGAAGTGAGATTCCTATCAAGTCAAGTCAATCTATATGAGTCTCTTATAACTAAAAGTAATATTGAAATTTTTGTATTAATTGTTTACCGTATTTTAAAGTCTTTCACACAAAGAACAGTAGTATGCCTTCATTATAACCTCGTCGCGACGTTTATTTCATATTTTGCCTACATAGCATCCGGCATTATATAATAATGCCTAGGCAATGTGTGAAATATAAATCATTTCATACTTTGCCGGCTAGTTTCAGGCATTATATATAATGCCGGATTTCATACTTTGCCGGTAACATATAGATTGTCTTAAAGAATATTCTTTTTTAACCCTTTCCGGTGCAGTATGTCTAATAAAAATGTATTAAGAAAAGTCTTAATTATTTGCTTATAAAGGTCCTTCGGTTTTTGCAATCACTATTTTTTTAAACACCGTTGAGATCAAGTACATCTCTTTACACAAAACTCATTATCTGCAGACGTAGCTGTTAATGCTGTTTAAGAATTGAAATCAAAATTCGCTACACCGGAAGGGGTTAACAAAACCGTTAATAACTTTCTTGCATCCATAAAAATATGTGCGATGTTGTAATTACTGCTTCATTTTACAAATAAATTAGTAAGCAAATAATCTCTACTGTTCTTTTGTTTCAGAACATGTTGTTTGTGAAGATGAGTTTAAATATGCTCTCTTAGCTAATAATTGCCTTTGTCCTGGAACTTCAACTTTAGTCACGCTTCTACTTCACACTTCTAGAGGACAGTAAGTATTATCACATTTACATAAAAGTAGTATACATCAATTTAATAAGTTATAGCTGCTCTGTTTAGACAACCATAGAGTACGTTCTGGTCATCAGATGCCCATAAAATTTGGTACATATATTACATAGACCATAGAGAGAGCCGCGATGGCTCAGGGGATAGAGCATTCGCCTTCCAATGAGGTGAACCGGGTTCGAATCCCAGTCGATACAAATTCCGTATCCGGCTTGCACCGACCACAGTGCTGACATGAAATATCCTCAGTGGTAAACGGATCGTGGTCTTCCTCTCCATGTAACGGGTTAGTTCCATCAAAAAATCCTCCACGAAGACAAATTTCTCCCAATACTTGATCTAGGAGTTCCCTTGTCTTCTGGATTGGGTTCAAAATTACAAGGTCACGGAGTTGAACATTAGTAGTCATAAACACATGAAATCGGGTCGGCTGTACAACGACTGTTGTAAAATAAAATAGACCATAGAGAATTGTGGTGACTCAGGGAATAGAGCGCTTGCGTACTAATGAGGTGAACCGAGTTCGAATCCCAGCGATGGCTGGTCGAACGAAATCCGGACCTGGTTCACTCCGACCACAGTGCCGACGTAAAATATTCTCAGTGGTAGACGGATCATGGGTTAGAGTCCCTTTTGCCTTCATGCTAACCGTGGAAGGTCCTCGTGATTTTCCTCTTCATGTAACGCAAATACGGGCAACTTTCATCAAAAAATTCTCCACGTAGGCGAAATTTCACCCAATACTTGATCCAGGAGTTCCCTTGACTTCTAGATTAGGTACAATCTTACAAGGCTCAATATTACAACGAGTTGAACATTGGTAGCGGTAAACTCATATATGGGTCAGCTGTTCAACGGCGGTAAAAAAATATAATTACACCATAGAGAAAAACCACTTTAAAACATTGAATTACGTGCCTTATTGGCTCTTGGCATTTCCGGCAAAATTAAATTCCTAGTGTACTTTAGCATCCAAATAGAGTCTCGGTGCTGCCATCTAGTGTGGCAGAAACTAGACGTCCAAATTAACATGACCAACGGTATTTCACCCATTGTGGTGGTCCTGAAAGAGTGGATACCACCTCTGGAGAACGCACTATGTCTGCTCATCGGCAAGACCGATTGTGCAGCTCATTCGAAATAAAATAAAAATAAATAAAAAAAACATTGTTTTACATTTTGATCACCAGATGAGAAAAATGATCGCATAAAGAATTATCTCGATGTTATTGAAGATAAGTGACGGGCACAACATCTAAACTTTTTATTGTAGTCTTAAAAGGAGTTTATCCAGAGTAGGGTGTTGAGAAACTGGACATGCAGTAGCGTGAATAATAGGATAATATTGACAATCAGTAAAAGGAAACGCAATTTTGCTTATCCCACTGATGTATGTAGGGATTTGAGAAGGGAATTGTTCGCAACATTTTTATTTGCGTAAGTAAACGTCATTAAAAGAAAAAATATAAACATCTTGATTTGTCCATGACATAGAGTCACATCTTCTCTAGCAAACTTATAAAATGATTATTACTTTCACTAACTATAAAACTAATATTTCAAATAGTATATTGAATATTAATGAAAGTTAAAAACATATGTGGTTTGGAATAAATAAGAAATAGCTACTATCAACCTATAAACTAAGTATATGTATACATGAATTTTAGGTTTTGAAGAATCCTATAATATTACAACAATTTGGTAATTTCGTTTAAACTTCTCTTTGAAATTATAATCAAAAACATTATACAAAATTTATGAAGCATAAATGTAAAATTTCAATTTATTTCTCTCTTCTTATATTTGTGCCATGAATAAAATCTCCTTCATCTTTACACAACCGTAAAATTCCCCAGACATTTGGGATATCGGACTTTGATTCTTGCATGTTTGATTCAATTATGACTCGTATTTTATTGAGATAAAAATGTTTTATTTTCAAGTTAGATATTCATGTTTCATTCTCCAGTAAGACGAAATTGAATCCTTTTTATCAGATACTTTTCTTTTTCAAATTTCACGTTTGAAGTTTTAAGGCTTTAAATAATTTGAATAAGTATCCTTTTCTTGAGCTTCAAATAACAATTACAATAGCTTACATTCGGAGACCAGAATTCATACTTCCTTTTATTTCCAATTCGTCGTTTTTGTGAAAGATAATTTTGTATCAATTAATGCAAATAAATTCTGAGAAAGAATTGATTAGGGTTCGTTTTTTATCCATTAATTATATGTAAATTTCTAATTTCCGTTGCAATTCTCTTATAAGAAACCTTTTCTTATAGGAAACCAACAAAAATGTGACAAAATTATATATTTGACCATAATTTAAATTGAACCATTTCATAATATACCGAGAATCATTTTTGTACTCAAACCTTATTTCATATTAATAAACCTGATTCCTTAATTTTTTAAAATTTATTAATCTTTTCATAAAATGGAAGAGAAATCATTTTTATCCTTAACTTTAATTGTTAGATCAACAAATCTGAATCGTTTATTTTTTACAACTTATTAATCACTTCAAAATATATAAGGGAAATCGTTTTTATACTTTAACCTTAACTGTTTGATTAATAAACTTGAATCGGTTATTTTTTTACTACTTATTTATCATTCATAATATAAGATGATTCAAATATTTGATTATAACATTTTTATACTACAACCTAAATTATTAGATTAATAAACCTGAATTGTTTCCTTCACAATCGGGATAACAAGTTGGATGAAATGCTTTTATGACAAGAAATAAATCCACGCATCAATTGCACAACAATTTTACCATTTTTTTTCTTCGTATTTTTACTTTCATTCAAATATCATTGAGATGATTAAGTAGTCAATTCAACAGAATTATTAATCTCGAACTGCAGGCGCATGTAATCTACAGAGTTAATAAACAATAAGTCAGTTGTAAAAATTTTTATTAATTTTCCTAATGTTTGTTAGTACAGGGAAAAAATTCTTCACTAATTAATTTGGATATTTGAGATCACCTAATCGATTTAAGATTGAGTCCTAAAATGTGAACATTTGAACTTTCGATCAAAAGTTATTCAAGATTATCCGTTTTTTATTTTGCACACTACATTAATAATTATTTTTATAAAAAATTAATCTTTTAAATTTTGATTTAAAAGGAATAGGTGAGAAAACTGAAATACTACATGAGTTATCTATTATGTGCATTTCGATCTCGAGTATAACAGCATATTATATTGGATCATTCTTACTTTTTTTTCTCTAGGGAAGGTCAAGTTAATTCTGAAGACTGGCAACGGCTGTACGGAAAGTGTTCTGGAAATGAAATCTATCACATCAGACTTGGCGACAGTCGTTTCTTTGGCGAGTATGAAGGAAAGCCTTTCACTTTTGCATCCTTTCATTCTCACAGGAAGTAAGAATATTATTAATGTAACACGACACAAGATTTTTATATATAGAATGCTTCTTCCCTATTTTATTAAATATATTAGACAGAGCTAGTGCTATAGTTTGTACAATCAGAAGAAATTACTTTGCCCTGTTTCATACGATAATATACATGTAGTTCACTATCAATTTAAAAGAGCGATATAATTTCTACACTAAGAGTGCTTATAGTATAGATTTATAATGCTTATGTCTATTTTCATAGTCGTTTCCTAAAATAAAATAAAGATCCTGGTAACAAAATTAAAGTATAGCTAGAGTAATTTTGCCTACCGAGTGGTTTTTATTTGAAATTACTTTTAAAACCAATTTCGGTGAAATGTTACTTTTGATTATGTCGTTTTTTGATAAACAAATGCAAATGAAAAAGCGTGGTACTTGTACACTACACTCATTACGCACCAAATCTCTTTTCTTTTTTTCTCAAACAAATAAAGACGAATCGATTTAATATTTTCGGAGTTAAAAATTCAAAAAAGACTGAATTTTGTTTTACTCTTTTTGAAGTTACGTAAAAATTCTTATGTCTTGCAATTCAAGAATGTTAAGTGAAATAAAAATATTTTTTAAAATTCTTTTTTGCAAGTTTCATTGGATAAATAGATTTCATAATGAGGCGTAAAAGGGTTTCAATTCACCAATAAAACTTCTAAGGAAAAAGTGATGCCAGCATTTAGGGTTCCAAAGTTTTGACAGCTTCTCTGGCAAAAGTATTCCGTAAAAGTACTTCCCATAAATTTTGGTGATGAAAACTCGAATCTTTAAAAAAAAGGGGCCTGCTATTTCAGAGAATATTTGTATAGAGATTTGTATAAAGTACATTTGTATATAATATCTTATTAAATATGTAGTTAAATATGTACTTAATTAAATATGTAATTGGCTACATATTTAATTATATGTCGCCAATTAATAATCATATTTGAGATCAATAATTTTAAGCAGAAAGATTGGTCATAAAATTCTGATCCTTACGACAAAAATTAAATATGATGCTTGAAAAGTTCGTAAATTCTTCCGTCCACTCTCATCATCTATCTGAAAGTTTTAATATCGAGAAAAATGTACTTTTGCCTTAAAAATATAATACGCCACTTATAATAGATGACACATACCTGTACCTTGAAAACAAAACGACCTCTTATTAGACGACAGTTAACTTCCTCATGCATGTTTAATAACCGCAAAAAAGTCATTTTTATTACTTTAATATAGTCATTCGAAATACCATTTAACACAGCATCTTCTGGATTCATTATAAAAGAGGGCATTTCATTTTCGATAATTGTATCATAAATTACTTTTAAATGGACTTGTATAATATAGCTTCCTTAGAATAGGAAAGTGTATTAAGAGGAAAGATTAAAGAGTATCATAAGATTTATCTTATAAGTTAAAGAGTTTAATCTCGTTCGGATTAAAGAAATTCAAAATATTATTATTCAATGCACTTCAAAATCGAGGCTATGATAAACATTTTTTAGTTCAGTGATCGAAAACTTTGACTCGCGAGTGACATATGGAGCTGTTTTTGAAGTTAAAAATTTGAGGTAGCCATTCTGTAACCTTTAACTCTAGGTTAACGGACGTTTCTTATGTACCTATCTGTACGAACGAATACATATAACAACATTTACAGACATGCCAACTTGCGCCGGACAACAAATATATATTTTAAAGTGGTAGTCTATCAATAGTGATTCGTGGTTTAATAAATTCAATTTAGTAGATTTTTAATCACCACTATTTTAAATAATTCCTAGAGTTATATAATTCACCGCTTTATATTTGTAAAATTTACTTAGTAGATTTTTATCGTTTTTCTTTAATTATTCTAGTACAAAATTACAGACGCCCTCGGGCACAAGCTCATATGAAAAACTCAATTGTTTGCTTCGCTGACAGGCACTCAGAAAGAAACACAAGTTCAATTATTCAGGAGTGTCCAGAGCAGTTAGCATCTCTGCCCATACAAAGCAATGTAATTATATACTATAAGACAAAAATATGTAAACATGAGATATATATTTATGAAATATTCTAGCATTTTATTTTTCAATATACGAACTAAGCAACTGAAACCTTCAAAATCTGACATCAATTGACATTCTGCGTTTGTTCCTTCTATTACTGCCTATCGGCAACAGTTGTTTATCGCTTGTTTCATTTGAGACAACGATATATGATAACGGATTGAAGTATTGTAGGTACATTCCTATTTATTATTGATTTGAGGTTTGCATGTTTACTCAAAAATTTGTCTAAATTACGATCGATAGAAATTGAAGCATATCCGTAGAGATAGGTACTATACCACAAAGAGAATTTCAACATTTCAACGCTTTTGAAGAAAATAGACTTCAATATATATTTACCTCGATCCGTGAATAAAAGTCATTACAAGAAGATAAAATAAAAAGCCAAACGAGTTTTGTAATTGTCCTTATAAAATTCGAAATGCATCAAAATGACGCATTCCGTAAACCTAGTGTTAAGCATCTTTTGTCCGAAGAACTGCAAGGGAGATCCATACAAATCTAGCCGCGGGACAAAGTCAGATCGATGTAGCCAGATGACTAAATGTGAGCCCTTCTGTAGTTCAACGATTTCTAACTACAGATTCTGCATTTAGAAGTTTCAGACAAAGACGATAAAATACTACTGCGAGCCCGAGCGCCGATGGTACCGTTACGTGCACAAATAGATCAAGTCAGCTCAACACCTCCTAGAAGAAAGAAGGCCTCAGCACGGATCAAATTAGTAGTTCGTCGTAACAAACATAAACTGCGCAGTGGATGAAAAATCAGGAAAATGTCATTACGTTCGGGCTTCTAAGCTGCGCAGTGATGGTAAATACGAAAGATGTCATTACGTTTGGACTACAAAAGTATCAAAATTTTTGTTTATTGTAACCCGTGATGAGGTTTTCTCATTTCTAGGACATATTGGTCAGCTGAGATTCTCCTTAAGATTCATGTTATACAATAGGCAGAAATGTAAACTGCGCTCAAAAACATCAAAAGTGGTATTGAAACTGCTTAATTTAAATTTTCTCAAATTAAAATCTTATTCGTAACTACTCAAATATACTTGGATGGTTCAGAAGGCATATCTAGTAAACTGTATGCGAAAATTTGCTTTTTCATATCATGGCGTCATAAAATAAAAACCATTTTTTATATTTTATTGGGAAGACTTGTACTTTTGTGATGTCTTTTATTAAATTCCGTTTAATAATTGCCCAGCATGACTATAAAACCAAAACATTGGTTTAGTATTTTATATCGTTTTCTTGTTGATTATTACAAAATTTCGAAAATTTAATATTTCCCAATAAATAAATAAGTAACGAATGAACAAAACAAATTTAAAAAAAATTCTATTACAGCAAAATATAATTTTTTGACCTTATTTATAGCAATTTTTTCAAGACTTTTATTATACTCAGAACTAAAAATTATTAAAATAGGATCTGAATGAAAAAGGTTTTTGTACCATATTTCATCTACTTATATGCATTACGAAACAATTTGTGTATCTGTAATCGTGAATGACGGAAACCAAGAGAATGTCGACTTTCACCGGTGAATGTCAACAATCACGTAGTCGCTTTTGTGATTGTCCGAAATATCTGTTATATAAGATTAGATATTAATTTATTGGTTGATATTATTATATTCATTCGATATTTTAATATCTGCTGAGGATAGATTAGGAAAAACATCAGTGTTCGAAGTTTCGGTTAAATGCACACCGAGCCTTGGCACTTAACTTTAAAAAAACATTGATGTAGGGAATGCCTGGCAAATGTATACCGGGAAATTACACTAAACTCTAAAAAAACGTCAGCGTAGGGTATACCAAGCAGTGGCACTTAACCAGACCTAGTATATATTTTGGATATTTACCAAAGCGACAATGTGGTAGTCAACAATCACCAGTGGATAACAACAACGGTCATTCACAGTAACGTGCATAAATCAACGTTTTGAAATTTAAGATTCAAGGCATGACAAAAAAAAAATTAACATTGAATGTAATATGTTAATTGTTAAATAATTGTTTTACCATATGTTTTTATTTTAAGTAAAAAAAACACGGAACGGGCCTTAAGAAGCTAATAGGGGTGTCTGTGGTTTTAATGTTAGTTCCTGTTTAATGATTTATGTAAATAAAAGCCGTCAGAAAAAAACAGACCACCCTGAATAACTTTTGATCTAGGACTCATTTTTAATGGTTCGAAGGGGTGACTTCAAATATGCTAAAAAAAAAAGTGCAGACGATATTTTAAGTTACGAAATCAGACACAAAAACGTACTTTTCTACCAGACACAAAAACGTTCTGAATAAACATACCTTTTTCCTGGCGGATTCAGATTTCTGACTCCAAAAATATAAGGGGTAACTCTAATTTGGGAAATATGGTCCCCATAGTTTGATCAGGAAAGTGCTCCAAAATTTGGACCCCTTAATGTTAGTTTTACTTTCTGAGTATTTCGGTATGTCTCGAGAACTTTTTAAGCAAATAGAAATTTTTTTACACACAATTATAAATTTCATTTATCCAAAGATAATTCCTTGCAAAAAATAACTTCTAGTAAAATATTTATTATTTTTTATTTTTTCATTTAAAAATGGTCGAAAAAATGTTGAATTGTAAGGTATACAATTTACTGTATCATTTTAAAGAATGTTATTTTAGATAGCAAAATACAAAATTTGAGCTAAATCTGTCGAAGAGTTATTGAGAAATCGAATTTATAGTTTCTAACTTTTTTGAAATCATTTAATCAAAATTTATTCAGGGTGTTTCCTTTTTTCTTTTAAATATATTTATACGAACTGTATATTAACTGTACACATCAACCTGTACTGTACACAACCCAATTTCACATGCATAAATTTATCTACGTAGGTATGGTGTGGCTCTTGTTGGTGTGAAAACAGAAATGAGTGGAACATGGCCCGTTCTCTTGAATCCTGGTCCAAATTATGTCCTAAAGCCTTCAGACATCTGCTTTTACATGAATATCACAAAAGAAGAGAATAGCGCTTTTCTACCCGCAGAACATGTTCTGAAAAGAGAAAGTCTAGTGGGACTGGCACCGGACCCGAACCCGGATGCAAATGCTGCCCAAGAAAATGAAGCTGCCCTAAAAGGTTAATAATCTACTGAAAATCAATTAAAATTTTCTCGTAGTCGTATTTGCTATTACAATTTGTATAATAGGGTTCAGAGCAGATAACTAAATCTATATCTTAATTATTTTAAGTGGTTAAAATTATTAGTAAAATTACTTCTATACTATGAAATATTAGACTTACGGGAGTATGTTCTGATGATGTTAGAGTATGTTTTTTTCTGAGTTATGAAAAAATAAAAAAAAATTTAAAAAAAATTGAAGTTTTAGCTGATGCATACATGCCCGAGTGGAAGTCAAATATTCTAACAATATTTGACCTTTTGCTTTCGGTTGGCACAACTGATGGTCAAGAAAACCAGGTTCTATTGGATTTCGAGAGCAAAAAGGTTAAAGTGTTAGCGAAATATCAGATTAAGGTATAGATTAAAATGTTTCTTCGGGAGATCTTTAGGTGTCATATTTTTATAAATAATAGGTCATTCAGGTATGTATTTTTTTTAATATCGAAGGGTAAATACGATACTAAATTAATCAGATTTTATAAATTTAAATTTAAATGGTAAGCCAAGAAATTGATTACATGGGTACATACATATTGTTCTTCACTCTGAATCGGAGCATAGGGTTTCTAACATAGCTCTCCATTTCTCCATTTCCATTTCTTCCATTTGTGGCCAGAGATTTTGCCTCACTCCATGGTTTTCCTTATGTTTTTAATTCGTATACTATCGTCCTAGCACGTGTATTTTTAGGTCTTCCTATTTTTCTATTTCCTTGAGGATTCCAATCAAAAACTTGTTTCACTTTAAATTTTTCAGGTTTACGTAGAACATGACTAATCCATTTCCATTTACGTTTTTTATTTTCCCGAGCAATCAGTTTCTGTTTTGCTTTTCTGAGGATATCTGCATTACAAATTCATGGAACCACTTGATACTCAAAATTCTTCTTAAACAGTTGTTAATAACTACTTGAACTTTTTCATGTTATTTTATTGTAAAAAAACTTTGTTAGAGTTTTGAATACCCGAGAAAAACTCTCTTTTGAAAGGAAGAATTTAGCATGTATGCTTGTGTGTGATTAAATTGCCTTGTGAATATAAGTTCTAAATATTTATCTGTTCTAAATCTATCTATTGATACACATCTGCAGCAGATATTTTATTTATATATTTCCTAACAGTCGTTGACCAGCCGACCCAATTTTTGACTTAACGATTACCAATGTTCACCCGGGAAGCCTTGTCATTTTGAACCCAATCCAGAAGACAAAATAACTTCTCTTCAAAATAATAAAACTAATCTGCTTTTGCATTACATGGAACTACGAAAACCTCCTGTGGTTAGCCTGACACAAGGTGACTCTAACCTGTGATCCGTTTACCACTGAGAATATCGCTTCTGCCTCATTTTTTCTTCAACTTCAGCATTACATGCCGGATCACAGTGGTTCAACTTTCCTTTTTAACTGCTCACTTCGGGTATTCAGCCCCTGAACAGTTCCATCTCCTGTATCATTTTACATCGCAGCACACAACATTTCTTATGCACCTTCATTACGGAGGCCTGCCTTCTTGGCCAGGTACCCATCTTCTCTTTTCCACATTTTAGCCATGTTGAGACTTTTAAAAAGTTGAAAATTTTTTGCAAGCTTCGGTATCTAATTGTCGACCGTTTTTCTAAATATTTTGTAGAATCTAGAGTTGTTGGCCATCTCTAATTTTGTTATGATTGATTAAGGCAACCTTGAAGTTCATAATGATTATAATGCGATTGAATAATTGCGCTATGCGAGCAATTTTTATTAAGGTAGGAGATAAGTTCATTGATGAGCCTCGTAAGTAACTAATTACATTTCTGATATGCATAATTATTTATAATTGAGAGACAAAAATGGTTTCGTTAGCAAAATTAAAATTTAGGATGTTATTTTCAGAAGGTGGAGCTTTCCAAAATTTTATAAAAACATCGATTTTGTTGTTTTCATAACAATGTGGACTGTTTCATATAATTTCTCTTATATTTCCTGATAAAGTCTCTTTTTTATTGGCGATCGAAATGGGCTACAGGTGGCGTAGAGCAGAGCTCTCTACCTATGGCAACACTTCGCATGCTTTCATTCTAGCGAGTGGAGAGTCATAGAAGAAGGAAGTACGTTAGTTTCTGTCTTGATTTTCAAATAGATTAAAATCTTTTAAGTTAGGAAACTATATGGAACTAAAAACTACGTTAAACTTAGTTCTAAAAGTAAGCGTAATGAAAATTTTAATAAATATTTTTTTAACAATTAAATACGAAAAATATTAAGAAAAGGAAAAAAATCGTCGTACATTCCTATACAAGAGGAGGAAAGGAAAGGGGGAAAGCCAAAGGCGTGGAACAAGTATTCTCCCTAGATTTCGTATTCGAGCGTATAAAAAAAACTCATTAAACAAATTTACTAAATTTCTATTTATACATTTATTTTATTTAATGTTTAAATGTTTTGCCGTAATTCTTACTCATAGAATTACAACTCATCAAACTTTCTATCGCAGCTGAACTGAAAGGGAATGTTTTCCAAACTAGAAGATTCGGCAGCCACCTTCAGGTACCCCTCTCTGAGTGCATACCAGCAGCCATAGGCATCGGGGGTATGAAAAAAAGCGGGATCGTGCCTATTGTCAACAGTTTTGCTCCACCGGGCATCCACGTGACACACACTTCCTCTGAAGGCATGGAAGATGCCCTGGAAGCAGAACAAGAAAAATATTTAGACATACCATGGGTGACGCCAGCAGAGACCTGCGAGTAAGTATCATATCGTGGATTTACAGTAAACACCGATGGTTATGTCTCAGCTTATAATTTCGAATGCGCATGTCCAAACGTGTCATCCCAACGTGACTCATTGGATTTCGTACTTTATCGTAATCCAATCAGTCCCGTTGGGATGCCACGTTTAATGGTGAAAAAAAATCTACGTCATTAGTCCATTCTGTGCTTGCGCAGCGATCGCAATACTCTTAGACGTTATTTTCAGCAGTCACTAATCCATAAGGTGACAGATATTGTTCTCAACAAAATAACAATTACTGTTGCATACCTGACAACTTTTAATCCTTTCGAGAATGATTTTCCACAGTGGTAGTAAAATGGAACTTAAATTGCAATCTTAGACAGAATCATACGCTATATTTTGAGAGAGCTAATGCGATCTACCCTAAAAATTTTGCATATTAAAATATGTGCTTAATTTTTTTTAGAAAATAGTGGCGGTCAGAAAGATTATAAATTAAGCTTATAAATACAAGGAACACATAGAAAGCATACATTTTACTACCGCTTTAAATATAGAAATAAAGTTTTACACCAAATGCGTAAAAATTGGCAGGTATGCTATTGAGCTGAAATATCTAATTCAAGTTTTTAAAGTAACTGCAGATATTTGGATTTCCAAACGCTCAAATGTTTAATTTATTTACTTCTTAATGTTTATTAACTGCCTTAGTAAACGGTCCCCAGATATCATATGGTAAACGTGATAACAATAAATTTTGTCTTGTAAACTTATAGTTACTACGCCAGTTTTTTTTTTTTTTTTTAATCGTTAAAAAAATTTCTAGTGCAAAGGATTAACCCACTGGCTGTTTAGAAAATAGGCAAAATTGGAAGAATATTTCTGCCCTATACATCATTTCCCAATCTGATAGTATGAAAAAACCAGTTTTGCTGTGCGGAGAGAATTGCAGGTTAAAAAAAGAATTTTACTCGCAGAACCGAAAGTGGGTTTATAACTGTAAAAAGCTTTTGTTGCAAAGTCTATCAATCTCACTTGATGAGGAAATTTAGACAAATCTAATCATAAGTATATTTGTAACATCTTATTGCTTGGTGCTTTTGAAATCATTATACCTTTAATTTCTTTATTGATTTAAGTTGGGTTTTTTTAAAATAAGAAGCAAATTATAATTTATTTCAGGATTGTTCGTGGTTTTCCTCCCGTCACACCATACGTTGGGGTTAGCCCAACTTTCTGTTATTTGCTCAAAGTTAAGAAAGATCTATGCTGCCTGCAATTATCACAGGTAAGCTAATATAAATTTTTTTAAATAATTTAAAACAGAATCTACATCATAGATTCTCAATTTTCATAATTTAAGTTGGTCTTTTTTAATCGAGTTATATACGACGCTTCATTCTTAATTTTTGTCGCAAAAAGTTTGTTAATTTTATGTTGTTTGTATAATTTAGTTCATTTTAGTGCACATTAGTAGGCAGAGATGCCAACTGCTCCGGACACGCCAAAATAATTTTTAAAAAAATGGTAAGTAAATTCTGTAAATATTTGACTATTTTTGCTTACTTTTTAAAAGGTATAGCATGACATAAGTTCTAGAAAGTGGTGAATTATATAAGCCTTCGAATTATTTAGAAATAGTGGCGGATAAAAATCTGCTAAGTTGAATTGAATTGAATTTAATTTATCGGACTGAATTATCGGTTGAATTGAATTTATCGGACGTATCATACCAAGAATCACAATGTATAAACTACCACTTTAAAATATATATTTACTGTCCGGAGCAAGTTGGCATTTCCGAATAGGTAATCTGTAGACTGAATAGCTAGAGTCGTTAAAGTGTCGAATCAAGATCTTCCGCACACACACACATTTTTCTTGGGTAATGTGCTTGTTTGCCTCGTTCTCATTATCTCAAAAGTTTGATTCAATTTACTTGATTCTTTAGACATTGAAAAATGAATAAATAACATGATATAACATGCTTAAGCAGCTCGATTCTTTATATTTAAGTTATGATTTTATAGAATGCGGATGCAAATATCGCAGTGCCGCCATAAATAATACGTCATACTATATCTGAAGAGGAGGTTGAAGTCCAGTATTATAGATCAAAAACAGCCTTTTGTGTGCCAGGAGATCATGTACTTGAACAATCCATAATTTCATGTTAAATAATTAGATGATGACAACGTGATTGAAACGTGGTCGCCTTTACTAACCATCGAACAGAAGTTAGGTGGGTTACAAGCCACCACCAGAGGTTGAGCCCTGCTTTTCACAATAACAATTTGACAGTTTGCACCATCTTGGCGTAATTCATAATAGTTACGATTTTTTTAATACTTAAGACACAATACAATAAAAAACAATACAAACAATATATCCTAAAAGCAATAAAAAAAAACAAATAATTCTGCAACTTTTTGCAATGTACAATTTTCCAGTTTTTTTTTCCGGATTAGGCTCTTTGGGGAAGCTTTTCTCGTGATGGTAAGTGAATACTTATAGCAATAACCCATTAAACTGTAATTGATGTAAAGTCATTTCACAATTTGTTTCAGTACTTTTGTGTTCCTTAAGGAATATAATGATCACAATATTTTAAAGTCTAAGAACATGTTCTGATGTTGCGTTGTAGGTCTGTGATCACTGCACGTTTCGCACAGCCAAGAACTACAACTGGCCAAATCGCTGTATTATCCTTGCTGCTGACTATGCCAGCAACGGAATCTATAACTTCATTGTTCCACTCAGAGCTCATTTTCACAGTCCGCAGACACTCAGACCCATTGTTCTACTCCTAGAAAAGAAGTAAGTCCTTTGGGTTCTAAAATTCCCATTTGAACTATAGCACATCATGTATAGGGTTGTTGTTGTTATGTATGCTATTCGCCTATACTGTTACGCAAGCCTGTTACGGAAAACCACATGAATTCAAGGCAGAGGTTACGTTTCTTGTTTTTCTGTTCCGCCATCTATGGCCAAGAATGCGATTTCAGCCACACACACGTCACAGCCCGTTTTTCAGGGAGGACCCATGCATACTCTATCCATTCACCCACAGATCGTAATAACAATCGTAGAGAACATTCAATCTCTTAATTTATTACTCCTAGAGGTATTTTATTTTGCTTTATAGCCGTCGTGGGACAGCCAACCCATTTCAGGGTTTAAGACTACCAATGTTCAACTCCGTAGCCTTGTACTTTGAACCCAATCCAGAAGACAAGGGAACTTCGGGATCAAGTATTGGGAGAAATTTCATGAACGGCTTTTTGATGGAACTAACACAAATGTGCGTTACATGGAGAGCAAAACCACGAAAAATCTTTCACTGTCAGTCTGACGGCAAAGCTACTTTAACCCATGATCCGTCTACCACTGAGAATATTTTACGTTAGCACTATGGTCGTGGTCAGCGTGAGCCGGGTGCGAAATTCGAATCGATCAGCTATCGCTGGGATTCGCACAAGGTTCAGATCATTGAAAGGCGAGCGCTCCATCCCCTGAGTCACCACTGCTTTTCCCAAAGGTATTGATAGATATGGGTATTTGGTGGACTTTGTGACCCCGAAAGATTTAACATGCACCAGTCACCATTTAATACGCGGGCTTCTTCGACTGGCGGGTTGATAGCGTGAATAGCTTTTTACCCATGTAGAGTTCCCACTAGATATTGGCTCACTTTTTGAATTCCAAGCTTAACCGAGTCCGATTTTTTTTCAATTATTTATAATGCCCTGCCTCGTTCAAAACTAAACATGACTCATAAAAACCGTATATGACTCATATATATGCTAAATAAATATGACTCATATAATTCATGAATATATAAAGCCAAAACTCTCTAAAAGAAATGCCAAATAAAATATAGCATCGAGATTACTTATTTACGAAACAAAAATATTTTTCCTTAAATCGGTTTTATTCGTAATATCGGGATTCAAAATAGTTAATAAAAAATATTCGCGCTTATCTTACGGAACAGCTATACTACTTCACAAAAAATGTCCATAAGTACAAATTGTACTCTGCTAAAATTACGTTAAATTTTGAATGCAATAGTGCATTCTATTTCATTTGTATCTGGAAAGAAAAGTCCAGTTTTAATTTTATCTATAGAAACTTAGTCCTGATTATTTTTTTTAAAATGGATTTTAAAAATTAGGTTTCTACCTTTGTTTAGCAATTTCGTCCAACGATACTATACTTTTTTAAATATGATTCATTAAGACCTAACTTCGTGAATAAATAAATCTAAAATATGCTAAAAGAAATGCTGAATGAAATACAGTATCAGGACTACTTATTTAAAAATCAGTCAAATCCCCATTTCGAATTTGAACAGTTAAATCCCGATTTTTAAATCGAAAATATCATTCTTTTAACCGATTCGTAAGAGCGAGCTGCATAACAGTTAATAGAATAAATCCGTTCTTATCTTATGGAACAGCTATAGTATGCTACTTCTCAAAAAATGTCCATAACTATGAATTACACCGAAGAACCATTACATTACGACCACCCTCCATCTATAACAATGGGCTCGCCCAGGTTTTCATGGTTTCTCGCCCAGGAACAATGTTTTCATGGGGCACATTAGGACCCATAATCCTCATAGAATAATCCGTGACGTCTGTAAGCTACTTGAACACAGTTGCAGTCCAGGTTCACCCATTCATGGCAACAGTTTTTCCTACGGGGGATGGTGTTTACCAACAGGATAATGCACCATGTCATAAGGGTCGAATCGTCATGGATTGGTTCGAGGAACATTCCAGTGACTTTCAAGTGATGTCTCGGCCCCCAAATTTACCTGACCTTAATCCAATAAAGCATTTGTGATCCTACTTCGAAAACCAAATCCGTGCTGCCACGCTACCCCCTCGCAATGTGAGGGAAGTGCAGGACCAGTTGGTGAGCGCTTGGTACCAGATATCTCAGACTACCTATCAGCACCTTGTGGAATCAATGCCACAGCGGGTGCTAGCAGTTTTGAGGGCTAAAGGTGGTCCTACATGTTATTAGCAGGGTGGTAATAATGGCTCTTTGGTGTATATTCTGCTAAAGTTACAGCGAATTTTGAATGCAATAGTGCACACAATTTCTGTGACTATTCTGTGTGCCGAAGTTATTGACAGCATTTTTCAATTTTAGATTTAGAAATTTGGTCCCGAAATTTTTTCACTTAATAGATATTAAAAATTAGGTTTGTTTCTTTATTCTGCATTTTTGTACAACGATGCTTTACTTTTTTAAATATGACTCAGAAAGAACTTAATAAAATATGATTCATAAAGACACCTCAAAATGAGGTGAATCCTGTTCGAATCCTAGCGAATTCTATTTTTGACCAGTACCAACCACAGTACCGACGAAAAATATCCTAAGAAGTGGACTGTTCATGGGTTACAATTCCCTTACCGTCGGGCTAGACGTGGAAGGTTTTCGTGGTTTCCGTCTCCATGTAATGCAAATATGGGTTAGTTCCTTCAAACCGCAATCTACGAAAGCTGATTCCTGGTTTGTCCCAATGCGTGATCCAGCAGTTCTATTGTCTTCCTGATATAGTTCACAATCACAAGGCTACGGAGTTGAATATAGATAATCCTAAACTCTTATCGGACCTTCTAGGACCGAATATCAATAATTAAAGAAGGTGATCTCAAATATGCCAACTAATTTGTAAATTACTGCAGAAAGTAATTTAAGTTACGAAATCAGACACAAAAATGTACTTTTCAGAATAAAAATTTTTTTGTTGTAGGCGGAATTGGATTTATGACCCTTAAAATATAATGGGGAGTTGCAATCTAGGAAATATGGCCCAAATAGAAGATCTGTCCAAAGTTTGAACCCTTTAATATAAATGTTACCTTTTTTGCCTTTTTCCACGATATTTCGCTAATTTTTAAAGCAATTTGAAAATTTTTTTCGGACAATTGTAAAATTCGATTATTCAAAGATAATTTCATTCAAAATATAACTTTTAGTGAGTATTTTTATTATTTTATTAATAATAAATAAGTAATAGTTAAAAACTTTTGAATTTTCATGCATACAATTATTAACGTCATTTTAAGGAATGCAATTTTAATTCGTAATATACAAAATTTCAGCGAAATCGGTTGAATAGTTCCTGAGAAATCTAATTTTCAAAAATTCATGTTTTTTAAATTCGATTTCTCAGAAATACTAATAAGCAAAAAATATATATATGTATATGTAAATTTTTATTCAGAGATCTGTTTGCATTCCTTTAATATTAGACAAATATAAAATTTTTGTATTACCACTTTTTATCAAGAACATATATTTTATAGTGTATATTATTTTCATACCTGCCAACTCTTCCGGATTTTCCGAAAGATTTTATTTTCATATTTAGAGTGGTAGCAATACTCATGTATTCTATTCAACTTTTCGAGTTATAATAATAATGATTATAAATGAGTTTCACCACACGCCATAATAATTAAAAAAGCGGTATTAATTACAAAATAAATNGAATTTCAACGAGATCAAAATATAAATATATTTTTGAGTCAGATTGTTTTTCGTTAATTGTATTACAACCACTCTGAAAATCCATTCTCAGAAAGAGTGAAAGTTGGCAGGTATGTATTTTATATTGATTTTCAGGGAAACATATTGTCTAAACAAAATAAATCATGACAGCTTGCTCCTTAGCAGGCTTAATACTCTTCTGAACGCTAGTACAGTTTACGAATGAATGCATGAAATTTGGTTTATTAAACTAGATAAAAAGTTATTTCATATAAAAGTACATAAATATAAATCAAACATATTTCTGAAACGCCATTGTGCACATTTATATTTCATAATGAAGCTCTTAAAGTGTTGCGTATTATTCTGAAGAACTACCACCTTTCTGCGCTTTTTGTAAAAATTAATTCTAGTGGCATCTAAAGGTTGCCATCTAAAGGTTAATGCTATTATGAATTATTTTTTACCCATTTAAACGTTTTTCAAAATCTTTTGTGCTGAGTCTTTTAAAATTTTGTCAAAATGATCATGAATTTCGAAATTATTGGTTATTAAACGTCTACCACTTTATAAAATATTTTGCAAAAAGCGTAGTAGTTGCAGGTCGGGATACATTTGCAGTCTTGTGTGCTCAGTTTAAGCTTCGAAACCTTTGTCACAGTAGAAGGCCAACACGAAGATACATCCTAGGATTTGAACCCGGTACCTACACGCCCTGCTCAACGCTTGGCGGGCGATACCCTTCGAATAGGTAAACGCTGCCCTCCCCCCCCAAAAAAAAGAGTTGAAAGAAAGTAGCTTTTCAATCATTTATTTGTAGCGGTATGGAAAATAGTTTAAATGAAAAAAATACAGTTAAAGATTAACTGAGCTACCACTAGAAAATTTTTTTTTTCAAAAAGCGAGGAAAGTTGACAGTCCTGTATATTAGATTTATATGCCATTAGATCCAGTCGCCCTAGGGCATAACATAGACTACAAAAAATAGACTACAAAAAATACAGTAAAAGAATAACTGAGCTACCACTAGAAATTTTTTTTTCAAAAAGCGAAGAAAGTTGACAGTCCTGTATATTAGATTTATATGCCATTAGATCCAATCGCCCTAGGGCATAACATAGACTAAGAGGTCTGGTGCCCGCTGAAGTGGGCAGGCACCTTACAAATTACAGATCGTCGTATAATAGATTTAATGCTTATAAAATGTGTAATTGGAAAACGTTAGTAGCTTTTTAAAAATATGGAAAATTTTCGCAAGAAAATTTTATTGAATAAAAGCAAAGGATACAAATATCCACCTTTCCTAGAGAATATTACATGCTTAAATTTAAACATTGATTTTGAATTTAGTATATATATGAGCATGCAATTATGTATATTTTCAAAAATAAACTGTCAATTTTTTTACAGACCTCATCCAGCGTTTCTCGATGCCATATCCTGGTTTCCCTTAGTGTATTGGATGCAAGGATCTATTGATGAGTAAGTATATTGAATTGACTAAAACCAAACAGCGAGAAAGAAGCACAAATAATAGGACAAAAATGTGCTTTATTTAAGTTCTCTTGTTTTACCCATACACAGAGATACCAACTGCTCCGAACGCGCCATAACAATTTAAAAAACGGCTAACAACTACAAACTAAAATTTGCAAATATTGTATTAATTTCGTTGACGTGATGCAGATTCTTTAACGTGACGGTTAAAATGGAACAATAAGGTGACGAATAATATAAAATTTCGAATTATTTAGAAATAGTGGTAGATAGAAACCTAATAAATTGAATTTATTAAACTAAGAATCATGCATTAATAAACTACAATTCGAAAATATTTATTTTCTGTCCGGAGCAAGTTAGCATGTCTGCATACGTAGAACAAAGCACACTCTATATTATGTAATAAATAGTGTAAAAAAGTACTTAATTCAGCGTTCGTGAAAAAAAAATTTTGGCAAAATTACAAATTTATTAAAATGCCTCCGACATGAGATTTATGTGTATTCAGTGCGCAAAATAAAATACGAACCACCTTGAATAACTTTTGATCTAATGAACGAATCTTCACACTGAGGTACTCAATCTCAAAGGTTCGAAACGTGAGCTCAAAAATGCTTATTAATTAGTGCAGACGATGTTTTAACCCTTTAACGGGCTCTTTATTTCTAGTAAAGGTAAATTAAAGTATTTTGGAATAATTGCTTTAAGAACAGTAATTGATATATAAAAAAAAACTCATTTAGTTTATAAAAATGCCATTTTTTTGGTGGTAAATATATTTAACATGACCTATTAGGAACTTACTGACTTTTATTTTTCTTTATTTATAAAATAAATTCCTTAAATGCTACAAACTTCAAAAGGAATTATGTTTTTTATAACTTTTATACGTTTTTTAAAAGTGACAAATGGCTACCAATTTTATTCAAACTCACTTCAAGAAAGCTGAAGTTATTGAAAAATGGAAACCTAAATTAAAAGTAGTAAAACGGGTCTGTAGTAAACTTCAATGGGTTAAACTATGAAATCAAACACAAATGCTTATTTACTCTGAATAAACATTTTTTTCTCGACAGATTCGGATTTAAAGTGTGGGAAATATAGTCTGAATAGTTTGGTCAGGAGAGCAATTAAAAGTTTGAACTCCTTAATGTTAATTTTATTTTTTGTGTATTTTGCCGTATCTTGAAAACATTTAAAGTAAATTGAAAAAATCTTGCTCACAATTATAAAATTCATTTAGCCACTGATAATTCCATGGAAAATGTAAGTTTTAGCAAATATTTATAATTTTTCATTATTTTATTCATACTTTTAAACTGTAAAGGATGCAATTTTTAACATAATATTAAAGAAGCAATTTTAAACTGAAATATACAAAATTTGAGACAAATCGGTCAAATAGTTCGTGAGAAATCAAATTTTAAATAAAGGTTTTAATTGCAAAATTTGTTTTTTCCCGAACTATTCAACTGATTTTGCTCAAATTTTGTATTTTATCATGTAAAATTACATTCTTTAAAATGATGTAAAAATGTGTGTACCTTGCTATTCATAAGTTTTACCAATTATTATTTAATAAAATATAAAAAAAGTAATAAATACTTACAAAAAGTTATATTTTGCATGGAATTACCTTTGGATAAACGAATTTTATATTTTTGTGCAAGTTTGTTTTTTAATTCGCTCAAACAATTTCTTAAGATGTGACAAAATAAAAAAAAAGAATAAAATTAACATTACGGGGCCAAAATTTGATCCGCTCTCTTGGTCGGTTTTTGCGACCATTTTACCCATATTGCGGATACACCCTATACATCAGGAAGCAGAAATCCAAATACGTTGAAAACGGGTACATTAATACAGAGAAAATATGTTTCTGTGCCTGATTTCGTAACTTAAAATATCGGCTGCGCAAATTAATTAGTATATTACAGATCAACTCCACGAACCATTAACACTGAATCTTACGACATGAAAATCATATTATTTGATCAAGAGTTGCACCTAGTGGTCCGTTTATTTTTTTTTTTTTTTTGCACACTGTATATGGAACAGAATAAAACGGTAACTATAACTTTTGATCTAATTATCAAATTTGTTCAAACTAAGAAGCAATTTTAATAGCCCAAGTGGCAAGCTCAGATGTGCCAGTTTATTAGCGTAAGATCCTTGACACAGTGGTATTCGGAAGAAGTTAACTCGCCATCAACAAACAAAAATTTCACATTGGAAGAGGCAATAGTCATGTTACAAAATCTGTTTCATAAGGTTTGGCTACACTGTACTGGCAAAAACAAAACACTCAGAACGAAATCAAAAAGAAATATAAAACTTTGTCCCAACCACCTTCTGTAACTGAAAGACTCCACACGATTTCTTATAAGTAGTTTGATCTGACCACAATGAGTTGATCCAGCTAGCTAGATCATGTAATTTGGTAAGGTACCTGCCCGCGCAAGCGGGCACTAGACCTCTGATCTGTGTTATGCCCTAGGGCGACTGAGACTAATGGCATTGGAATTTAGGTAATATTAAAGTCTGAAGCAGATGTAAAAGATGGTGACTGGGCTGGGTAGTCGGATATAATAGATTAGTCGGTAATAGAAAATCTATTACAAATTAGAAAGTGGTAGCAAATATATGTCTAAAAATTTTTTTAATTTATGAATATAATTGGTTTCTTTTATATAGTTGTCAACCACTACAGATTCAGTTTTTAAATATATATAATAAATTTCTCTCAAGTACTTTTCAATTCTTCACCTTTCAGTTGTGCTTCGGCGATTTATTATTTATTTCCACTCAGATGAATTAGTTGGAGCCCCTAGCGGGGCTGATGCTAAGATAACCAACACATATGAGTATGAGTACTTTTCAATTCAAATTAGTAAATTTTTATCCACCACTATTTCTAAATAATTCATAGGCTTATTTAGTTCACCACTTTATATTTGCAAAATTTACTTAGTAGGTATTTACCGTCTTTATTAAAAATTAATTTGACGTTTCCGGAGCAGTTGGAATCTCTGCTCTTAGAAAGCAGTGTAATTCTTATCCTATCCTATAAGAAAAAAAATTAAAATATGAAATATGTATTTATGAAATATTCAAGTATTTTATTTTTCAATACCCGAACTAAGCAACTAAAATTTGACATTAATTGCCATTCTGCTTTGAGATAACGATATCGGATAACGGATCGAAGTATTGTAGGTACATTCCTATATATTATTGATGTGATGTTTGCATGTTTTCTCAAAATTTCGATCTCGTTAAATGAACTCATATCCGTAGAGATTACCACCAAAAGAATTTCACTATTTCAACGCTTTTGAAGAAAAATTACTTCAATGTACCTCGATCAATGGATAAAAGACATTACAAGAGATAAAAAAAAAATTCAAACGTTTTTTGTAACTTTCCTTACAAAACTCGAAATGCGTCAAAATGACGCATTCCGTAAACCCAATGTTAATCATACCATTTAGTGGTGGTTTCTGAATTTTCCGTCACGCAGTGGACTGATCGTTAAGACGCGGTTCCCAGCAGATCACCGAAGTCAAGCATCACTGGCTGTGGTCAGTGTGCGGGTGGATGACCACTTGGATCAGTCTGCGTAGGGACCGAGGGTGGTCCTCGTTAAACTGTTCTACCGTAAAGTGCTCGACTTCGCGTGCAGGTCGTCGGGCTACCGAAACGCGGGTGCCATCCCCTCTGCTGAGGATCGAAATTGTGATGGCATGTCTTCGGATCATCCTCAGGGATGTTTCCCAGACCGTCGCCAATAGCCCATTGTGCAACTCTAGTGCGACGCAAATGAACAAATCAATCAAAATTCTGAATTGTCCCCATCCATTTTGAGATTTTATCTTTAAGGTGGCTCTTTCTGGCAATAGGAATGTAAATAGGAGTAAAAAGAAAATTAAATGGTGTTTTAGACTGCCGTATTTCCGAATTTATTTTGGAATTTTTTATATTTAAAGTGGTAGCAAATCTTTTTTATGTGATTCTCGTTTCAATACAACATACCTGCAAACTCTTCCGGATTTTCCGGAAGATTTTATTTTCATATTTAAAGTGATAGCAATACTCAGGTTATTCAAATTAACTTTTTGAATTATAATGATAATTATAAATGAGTTTGACCACCACTATATATAAATAATTACAATAAATATATAAAAGCATAATAATCCGGTTATCAAAGGGATCCAAATATAAATATATTTTTGAGTCGGATTGTTCTTCGTTTATTGTTTTACAACCACTCTGAAAATCCATTCTCGAAAAGAGTGAAAGTTGGCAGGTATGTTAGAATCACATTTTAATTGAAAAGTTTAGATCAACTAATTAAAATTTTAGTCAATCAGAGCATTAGTAACTGCAATTGTGGACCGTAAATTTCAGGTAAAGAAATATATTTGAGCCCCATATTATATAAAAAATATTGGTAACTAAAAGGGTGGAAACTTAGAAGCAAAAAGCATAAAAGTTTTAGTAGTTTTTATTGCCACACTGACTACAGTACCCCAGAAAGTGCTACAGAATTTCAATTAAAAAATATATTTTGAAGAATTGATGATCATTTGATAGAATTTTCGATTCCAATGGAATTAGAAAACTTTTCCGTCTACAATTATCAATATTTTTGTAATTGAACCACTGGAAAAAACCTTTCTCAAAAATAACAAATGGTGGTAGTTATTACTAGTATCTTACGGAGGGGACAAGGGGCAAGGTATTCATTCTTAACACTAGGTTTAGGGTACGCGTCATTTTGACGCATTTCGAATTTTGTAAGGAAAATTACAAAACCCATTTGAATTTTTATTTTATCTCTTGTAGTGACTTTTATCCATTAATCGAGGTAAATATATATTGAAGTCTATTTTCTTCAAAAGCGTTGAATTGTAGAAATTCTCTTTGTGGTTTACCTATCTCTACGTATATGCGTCAATTGGACGCAATCGTAATTTAGACAAAATTTTGAGTAAACATGCAAATATCACATCAATAAAAAATAGGAATGTACCGACAATACTTCGATCCGTTATCCGATATCGCTATCTTAAATTAAACAAGCGATGAACAACTGTTGCCGATAAGCAATAATAGAAAGAACAAACGCAGAATGTCAATTGATGCCAGAGTGTCAGATATTGAAGGTTTCAGTTGCTTAGTTCGAGTATTGAAAAATAAAATACTAGAATATTTTATAAATATATATCTCATATTTTAATTTTTTTCTTATAGTACATAATTACTAATTACATAGCTTTCTAAGTGCAGGCAGAGATGCCAACTGCACCGGACACGCCAAAACAATTTAAAAAACGGTAATTAACTACTAAGCAAATTTTTTATTAAGTGGTGAATTATATAAGCCTACGAATTATTTAGAAATAGCGGAGGATAAAAATCAACTAAATTGAATTCATTAAACCGAGAATCACAATTGAATAACTACCAAATTTTAAATATATATTTGCTGTCCGGAGCAAGTTGGCATCTCTGTAAGTGCTGTTATATGTATTCGTCAAATTGACGCGTGTTCGTAGAGATAGGTATATAAGAAACGTCCGTAAACCTAGGGTTAAAGAAAGCTGAAAAACCGGATAATTTAAGACTAAACTAAACAGAAAGAAAACTTGGTTTCATATATAAATTGTGGTTTTTTAACTTATGGCTCAACACTTCTGTGCATTTCTGTGAATTTAAATTATTGTATCTGAATATTGTGCATTCTGTGTGATTATTGTATTTACTTATTTTTAGTCTGGATGACCTGTTACGTGCTGGAATTACATTGGCTGACAGCGTCGTCGTTGTAAATAAAGAATCTTCCAATTCAGCCGAAGAAGACTACTTAGCTGATTGCAACACCATCGTAGCTGTGCAAACCATGTTCAAGTAAATCTTACAATGTCAAATATACATGATTAAAGCAGAGCAAATATTACCAGCAATGCTTATATGATTACCCTTAACATTACTTTTATGAATACTCTCAATAATGATAGCATGAATACTCTCAAAATATTTGGTTAAATATTTCTAACAAAGTTTGCTGGAATACTCCCAAGAATGCTTGCAAGAATGCCCTCACCCTCAACAACGTTAGCATTAATTCTCCCAACAATTACCCTTAAACTTACCCTTTAACAGTGCTTTCCTGGACGCTCCCAACAATGATTTATGAATAATCTCAAAATATTTGATTTAATATTCCCAACAAAGTTTGCATGAATGCTGCCAAAAGTGCATGAATATTTCTATCAAAGTTTGCTGGAATACCCCCTAGAATGCTTGCAAGAATACCCTCATCCTCAACAATAATTGCATGAATGCTTCAATCAATATTTGCATGAATATTCCCGATTAATATTCCCAATAGTGACTGGAAAAATGGAAAAATCAATTAAATATAAACAAAAGGAAACGTGAATGTTTGCGGCATTCTGCTTTAGAAAATTTGAGAATAATTTCTTATCTAATTTTAAATTTAGTTATAAAATTTGACTCTTGAACGTACCTGGCTAAAAATTCTATAAAAAAAATTTCTGCTTCACGTCAGAACATTCCAGCTGAAGTAGTATGTTATTTTTATGTTATTTTTATGAATGTTATATTTTCTTTAGATTCAGCTTAGATTCAGTATTATTGTAATAGTGGCTATTTTGAAAACATTGTTTTCTAGCTTTCTCAATGAACAACACTATTTGTAAACAAATTTAGCGAAGTGATGATTTTTGATACTTGGCCTACACTATAAACAATATACTGTCCATATTTTTCTGTCTTGCCAATGCTTGAAACTGGGGAGGAAGAATAAACCACTTTCTCAAGTAGGACGCTGAAAACCTTACATTTCTGTCTCCTAGTGTGTTTATAGAATGGTAAACTTTTAAAAGTAAAAACTTAAAATATTTTTGCTAACATTTTAAAATCCTCACCATGATCAGGCTTCCCACGGGCTTTGAAAACTTTAAAAAGTGTTAACGAAAATAAAACAAATTCTGATATTTAAATTTCTGTGTAGCCACCACTAAAAATTGTTTCCCAAAGAAAGCATATATGCATCAAAATTCCAGCACTTATCCATAAAATGGTATATTAAAATAAGACATATATTGTAGAATTACCCTAAATTTACTACCACTTTTAAAACTTTTTAAGGACTGCGGAACTCTGACGACACAGCTGGCACGAAGTGGTGTTGTGTATAAATTTTTAAATCATTTATGTGTAGTGGTGTAGAAAGTAAGTTGAAATGAATAAAAAAATAATAAATATTTCAACATAAATTTTTCAAAATTCTCCCGGACAAGACCAGGGCATAAGTTCCCTGCAGAAACTGTCCGGATGTCATGTTGGTACCAAAACACATTTTCGAGTGCCCCGCACTCACCACACATGTTTTGAAATTGGGATGGGTACCAATTAAGTACAATCTAAGAACTGTTCTCTACAGTCATAAGGCGCCGCCGAAGCTGGCAGCCGCAATACTCCAGACCTTTGATGTGATCTGAAGATCCATGGACACGAAAACAACAAAAATAATAAACTTAATATATAATAACTAGAATAAATGTTTACAAAAAAGTAAAAATTTCGCTGCCCTGTCAATAACATTAAAAAGAATTGTTCCCTACATAACAATTTCTACTTTCAAATTGAACTAAACTATTGTATCGTGTAAACAATTTTAATCAATAATTAACTGTAATATCATATTGTTTAGTAGTTATTGCAGTTTATCATATTGTTTTGGTTGCAGAAATAGTTTTGAGATTGATAATTAACAAGCAGCATTAATCAGTTAATGAGTACAAAATAAGGAAAGGTGTTTTGACGGTGCAACTTTTTAATTCCTTGCAGTCCAATGCCTCTCTAATGGAAAATCAAAAGTCGCCATTCTGAAATTTAAAATTTTTAAACCTTGATGTTTAGTAACTGATTTATTTTATGATTGTTCGTTATTATATAAAAGTATTGCATCTGTTGTTTTAAATAGCGGTCTCAAGTGCCAAATGTTTTAAACAAAACTATTGAGTTAATTGGTTTTTCCCCTATTTTAATATCACAGACATTGATTTAATAAACATTTCACAATTTACGGAGATGGCTTCATTGGCCAGGTATTCCGTCTCTTCTTTTTATTAATTTCGGTAGTTTAGTTTTGTTTGGAATGGTTTTTAAATTACTTTAGATAAAATAGCTTCTCGGAACTAAAATAACATTGTACTCGGAGCAAATTTGTAGTTAGTCCAAAAAACTCACAATCCCATTTTTCGAAACAATTTAATAAAATTCATGTCTCAATAAAAAATACGTGGATACCGTGTTAAGTTATCTTCAATTTTATCTTTTAATTTCTAATTCAGTTACGTTCTAGTAAGTTAAAGGTATATTTAAAATCAGTTGAAATACTACTGCTTTTAAGCATTTCGCTTTGTTGCTATCCATCCGTTGCTAAGGTAAAGTATTTTTTCTATAAAAAATTTGAATTCTGGCTTTTACAAACCACACAAAAAAACTTTTTTTAGTATGTAAAGTTGCTTTGCTTGAATTATTATCATCACTATACTCATTTATGTAGTTATCGAAACATAATTGCCACTAAACGTCAAAAACATGTATCGCTTTATTTAAATGTTGCTAAGATATACGATGAGAAAATATGACTTAACCCCTTGGGGACGGGTGATTCAGAAAAGCATTGGTACAAAATCAGAATCAAGTTGTAATTAAATAAAAAACGGTAAATTAAATGTAGTCGTTGCTAATTTGACAGACTTACTTTGCTTTTACTTTAATTATTGTTAGTTTAATCATATATATAATCAATGTTAATTCAAAGTATAACTAAATAGTTTTATTTTGAACAAAGTAATGGTGAATTAAATAAATCA
>NC_092209.1:9572102-9584137 GCF_043381705.1 Parasteatoda tepidariorum
AAAAAAAAAAAAAAAAAACATGCAAATTTAACGCTTAAAAAATTGCCTAAAAATGCATCTTATAATTCGCCCCCCCCCCCCCGTCCTCAATGCTCTAAATAACTGGATTATCACAAAGGGGGGAGTTGATATGTTTTTTGCTTATTAAGGGGGCGACAACGTTAGAAAGGTTGAGAATCTATGATCTAGTGTTTTCTAACTCATCTTCCAAGTATGCTTGCTGCCTTCTATTGTTGTACAAGTTAATTCAAGAAGTTTTATAAGAATTTGCGTTTTGCTTCAATTTTAGTGTTGTGGGAGAGTTCTAAGCGCAGATGCTGGTACAAAAGCGCGTCATTGCCCAGATGAAAGTGTTAATAGATTTTCTCCTTTTCGCCAGTCACTTCTACATTTTTTGGTGCCAGTGGCATTCTTCAATCTGCAAACATTTTATGATCATCCCGAATAAAAATACTTTCAAATGAATCAAAACTTCATTTTAATCAACTTGAAAAATTGCATCAACTTCAGACAAATTTTTAAAACATTTTCATGACGAATTGTAATTTGACTGCTACTTTGGCGATATTTACTAAACACCATGTTAACATTTCCTCCAGAACTCGGAAGTTTGAAGGTACCAGAAATAAAATCATTTCTTGCATATTTCCGGGAAAACATAGCTTCTATGATTTATTTATAACGTATGGGTGATTCTCATCGAAATATGACAAATCATTGTCCCTTGCTCCAAGATCTAATATTATAATACTAAAAGAACTTTTTTTTGAAGAAAAAAAAGTAATAAATAACTTTGCTGTTAGCATTTTAAAATAACTTTGCACTAGCATTGGCTGTTTTGTATACTTAAAAAATTTAATTGAATATCAAAATATCACGTTCCTGGCATATCACAAATTTATTTAAATATCAAAATGTCATGTTCCTGGCGTATCACAAACAATATTTCCATTAATAACTAGCTTCAAAACTTCCCATACATTTTTTAAAATCTAATATTTTTTATCTCAACCTATGTAAGCATTTCTAGAATATACGCTGAGGGTATTATTTACTAAAACTTCGTTTAAAATAATTTTTTCTGTCAATAATTTGTTTGTCACATGAAAATCTGTCATTTTTCTGGCTACTTTTATTTAGTGATTTATAACCAAAATAGACAGAGCCAGCAATCAATACCTTATGGTAATAGATTGATCAGATAGATCCTATCTGAGCATGGCTTATTGCATAAATAAAGAACCAACTTTCTGGTTCAAAATCTATTTCAATAAATTTTTCAAGGTGAGTAGAATTATATGTTGTCATTTTCCTGTCTTCTTGAAATCATTAATAACATAAACTACATGCATTTATCAGAGTTATTTCAAGAAATCCTGTTGTTTTCTGCAGAATGTAAACGTCTTAGGCCAAAGTGTTAAATTAAAGTTAAATGCTACAAAATGGCAAATTTGTCATTATCCTGGCTGTCATTTTCCTGGCTTATGAATGAATGGACATTGACGTGTTACCAGAAAACTTTTTAAACAGTATATTGTAAAGAGGGAAAGCAAATATTAACATAATACCAAGTTTATGTATGATTATAATACGCTTGAATGTAATCAAAGTTATTTATTTATTTAATAATTAATTATTATACACCATTTTATTCTGTACATATCAGGAACAAAATTTTTTTTATTCTTTCTACAGGGAATAAAATAACTAATTTAAGCAATTTATGGTCCATGTAACATCAAAGATTAAGTTGAGTTACTTACTATTAACTCAATATGACTGCTTTTTAAACTTCTAAACTAATATGTCATCTTCCTAGCATTCAAAATTTGGTGAATTTCTATTTTTTTTTTCTCGAGAAAATGTCAATAAACTACACTGCTGTCTGTAAGACATTAATAAATGTAACTAAAGAAGTATACAAAAATAAATTTAAATTATTTTGAAGACTTTAAATGTGAAGAAATTTTTTGATTCGAATTGTCATGTTTCCAAAGAATCACCCTTATAACAGGCTCATGATTAGCATTTAGTGCATAAAGAGCACAAAAATAAAAACTCTGAATAACATATGAACGGAATTAGACTTAGAACCGATCTTAATGATTCAAGGGCCGAAACTTAAATTTGCTTTATTTAATTGCACTCATTAATTAGAGCAGCAGACAATATTTTAAGAAACAATATCAGTAATATAATAGCAAATTTTTTTTTAAGTTTCTCTTCCGTTAAATTCGAATTTTCTCCAATTCCCATGCTATGGTCAAGAGAGCGAGGTCAAAAGTTTAATTCTCTTAATTTTACATTTTGCGTGTTTCGCAATATATCGCTGAATTTTTAAGCTGATCGAAACATTTTACACACAGTTATAAAATTAGTTTACCCAAAGATCATTCTATGCGACAACTAGCTTTAAATAATTATTTATAATTTATTATTATTTTCTGTAAAAACGTTTCAAAAAATTTTGAATTTTAAGGTATGTGAATTATTAAATCATTTTAAGAAATGTAATTTTAAATATATAAAAAACCTACTGCTTCCTTTGACTTGACAAATGTAGGGATAGAAATGAGGAAATTCAAATTTTAGGACCTACCGGTTTAGAAAATAAAATATATTTATTATAAATTTTAATTTTATTGAAATAAATATATCCAAAATATCTGTAAAAACTCTTTTAATCAAAGTATCTAATAGCAATATATTTTGCTGGTAGATACTAAATATAAAAAAAATGAAAATATTTCCATATATTGCCTCATTTATGGAGATGGTTAGAAAAAGTTTATTTTCTTTTAATTTTTATGAAATTGTGATGATAATTAACATTAAAATGAATTTTTATGAGTTCAGAAAAATGGTTGATAAGCAATCTTCTTTTAGATGGATCCAATTTTGGATATTTTTTCGTCACTGATTTCAAATTCGCAATCGGTTTCACTCTACAAGATACAATTTTATGCAATTTAATAATATATTTCTCTACGGAATGTTTTAAAATTCAATTTGTGAGCCTATTAAGAGTTCCCACTTCTCTGCTACGTTGAAAGTGGTAGGAAGAAGGAGATAATACGTTTGCGATGCGATAAATTATATTAGTTTGTAATGGAAAAATAATCTATATTACTTTTTTCCATGACAAACGAATATTATTAATTCCTAGGTACCATTTAGCACGCACGTTCCTTACAAAAGGTATGCAACGACGTCACAGGCAAATAAAACGTAAAAAGTGGTAGAAATTTTATTTATTTATTATTTGTTTAATAACACTTCGAGATACATTTCAAATTGTTTTAGTTGAAATTTTAAGAAAAACCATTCTCAGAATCCACTTTCAATAGTAAACTAGAAATAGAAACTTCTCCGCTTTCTGCAAAATTCTAATAAATTAGTAGCGAATTGAAGAGTAAACTATGTAGAACTAGGAAAATTTCGCTCACTCTTTAAAGTTTTCGCCACGAGACAACAGTAATAATGTTGCATTTCTTACGAAACTTTATATTTTTAATATGTCAAATTACTTGTCTTGTATTGAAATTTGAGCTGGGCACCTGGGCAGAGCAGTGGCTCCCACCCCCTCCATCATGTTTCTCATATTTGTGATAGAACTTTAAGGTTAGTAGTCTATATGGTTGCTGTTATTGGGATTCAAGCACCTTGCTTGAATAAATAATAATAATGGAAATAATAAGAAGCAGGCTTGCTTTAAACTATGTGTGACTTTGAATGTAGATTGATGGTCAACGTGGGGAAATGCTTGATCAAGTTATCGGTATTATTGTTGGATCTGATGCTGTGGGTGGATTTGTGATTAGTTATTTATTTGGATGATTGTAATATGAGGGGTCGGATGTAAAGTGAGCAGCTATTGGTCTTAATTTTATGTTTTTTGTGTGTGTATGTGTGACTAATCCCCTCACTGTCTAGCGGCAGCTGGACATTATCCATGAGTTCATACACTCTCAAAAAATCCAGGGAAAGCAAAGGGTCCGTCGCGAAAGTCTCCTTAGAAATGCGAAGACAAGCTAGAATGTGCTCCGGAGACGCACTTTGCACAAACCGGGAAAACCCTGTTGCCATTGCAAAAGAAGCCACTCCTCAGGTGGCCGCTGGCAAATCTCGACAGCATCATCTGGTCAGTTCTATCGCAGAAAAGGCCAATCGAGCCCCTAGGACATCACCGCCAATACCAATCATGGGATGGAGGGACCTTCCAAGACTTTAAGTCGTTGTTTTTCCTGATGGAGTAAAGCTCGTCGAAAGTCGATGAGGCAACTGAATACAATGACTCAACCGAGCCCTGCTTTGCCAAGTCGTCAGCGACCTCATTTCCGTAAATCCCCAGATGCGAGAGAATCCATTGGAGGTGCACTTCGTGAACCACATTAATCTGTCTAAGTAATTTCAAAATAGTAAGTAATTTCAGTAATAGAAATAGTAAGTAATAGAAAGTAATTCTAAGTAATTTCAATAACATATGCTATCATTTTGTTGCTATAAAAAGATCTTCTTAAGAGTATATTTTAATTTAATCTTTTCTAAACAATGATTTGTTATTACGCAAATTATCATGATATGTTTCTCTGTTGTTCAATAATTGTAAGTGCGTCTCGTATAGAAACTGAAAAGGATTAAAAATAAACTTAAGTTTCGTTTATTGTTATTTGGGAAGATTTCTGTATCGTGATCTGTGGCAGAATAATCGCGAAGTCAAGCAACTTCCTAGCAGCACCCCCGAGAAACTAAAAGGAGGAGAAAAAAAAGAACATGCCAGGAAGGGACCAGCTAGAAAATTCTCGCTCGTAGCTACACTCCGGGCAAACATCTATGTGTTTTTTTAAAAACAAATTTAAAATTTATTGGGCTTCTTGGCGATTGTAGTTGACGCCACAGAGCACGATGTGGGAATATCCCCTGTTATTTCACAAACATTTAAAAAAAAACAATAAAAATTTGAATGATTCGATGTGAATTTGTAGTTTTTTTATTGCCTTTATTCAATATATTTCCAAACTCTGCAGATTGTTTCCAAGTGTTCGTATCATCACAGAGCTGAGCCAGTCTTGTAACATGAGATTCATGCAATTCAGAGCGAGAGATGCTTATGCCTTGCATCTTTCTAAAATGGAAAAAGTGAGTATCAAAAAGCAAATGTTTTTCTCAATTTTCAGAATCGGCACATAAGTTCTGTATGAAATAGCTGACAACGAGAGCCTGATTTATCTCGATTTGGTATACATTCAGTGTTGCTGCAGTCTGGAGAAAATGTTAAGAAATGTTAGGCATTCTCCTTTGCAATAATCGAATAATTTTACAAATTTCAACATGAACAAATATTTTCAAACTCAAATATTGTTAGATGGGAATAACAGACTATCTGAATCCCTAAAATTAAAATGAAATTATATTCTTTAAAATTTCAGTCAAAATAATGGAACATTTGTCACCCTACATTGTAATGTAACATCATCATATTACAATGAATTATTATGCCGTGAAAACTCTTACGTAGAAGAATTCGTCAGTATGATTTGTTTCGTATTATTATAATTCTGCGAAAAAGAAGTTCTTTCTTGATTAGAAGTTTCGCCAATATATTATTTTCAGAGCTTTCACATAAGACGAACTTTTCACCTTCCAATCGCCAATATATCATAAACTCTTACAAAAATTTAAACTGTTTTTGTGGAAAATTTGAAGTGATGAGCCTGCGAAGTGGAAGGGACCGGAGTGTGCTCCTTTTTAGCCCTTGTTAAGGCTATCTTTCAATAATATGCTATTTTTATAACTGCTTTCAGTTTGCCACACGACAGTTGTGTCAAGTTTAACCTATCTAACACCAGCGCTGTCTAGGCTTATTTTGATAATGGCGCAAGATGTCATCATATAGAAAAGCCACAGTTTTGTGAAACTGGAAAACGTTTGAGTCTAGTTTTTTAATATTTAATAACTTACTCTAATGCTGCATTACCTGGGCTCATAAAAATTTGCAATAACTGAGAATAAGGCAGAGATTTTGATAATTTTCATCTAGGTGGAAAATTGTCACCAAATTGGCGATTTTTTAAATAAAAGTTTAATAACTTTAGAATGTAATTAAGTTATTTGTCCGTTCTAAATCCCAGATAATTCTCTATGGCAGCATAATGTATATAGTTTAAAACCATAGCTTTGCTTCAAGTATAAGGCACTTAAACTGTGTCTTTTTTTTATTTTCCATAGCGGCGGAACTTCGAAAAACAACGTTAAACTGTTCTATCATAAAATACTCGACTTCACGTGCAAATCGTCGAGCTACAAAAACAGGAGAGCAATCCCGATGTTATCTTTAAAATAAGAAATCTATTGAATTGTTTATATTTAGATTTAAAACAATGGCTAACGCTTAACCCATCAAAAAATTCCAGTTTTTTTTTTGTTTTGTTTTTTTTGCCCAATCCGCTTGCCGTTGATTGCTATAAAGTAACCTTCCTCATGCTTCGAATTATATACATGCCAAATTTCATCGCTTTCGGTTGGATGGTTTTGGAGTCTATAAAGGACACATACACAGACAAACATTCATTTTTATATTTATAGATTTCCAAAATTGCTTATGCGTTACGTTTTATTTCTTGTTTAGAGAGAGAAGGATAGGGGATCTCATATATCGTACATGTTCCGTATTCCTTTTGCGGCTGGGAGTGTCTTCAGTGCCAGCATGCTAGATACTTTGCTCTATCAGGTAAGATTTAACTTTCAATTAGTTTGATCGATATTTATTGCTTGACGGCCTTATTTTAATTGTTGTTCATCAAACTTGACACGTTGAATGCCATGGGAGTCACTAAAATTCCATTCAAAAAGACTGCAGCTTGATTGGCAATATTCAGTTTAACCTTAATTAGAGCAGAAATCAGTTGTTTTCCTACTACTAGAAAATTAATTGCTCTAATTGTATATCATTACCAGCATATTTTCTAGCTAGTAATTCATGCAATAGAAAGCAAGCAGTGGAACTCAAACAACTAAACTGTAACTGTAACTATTAAATTTTTCAGAGTACCTAGCCTGAAAAGGCTATCTGCTCTTTCATCTCAGTTGAATAGGAGGAGGAAGGGGAAACAAACAAATTATTATATAGAAATTAATAAAAAAATTATTATATAGAATTTTTAAAATGATGTTTAAAAATTCTATATAATAATTTTTTTTTTGCAAAGAGTGGTAGATTAGTTTTATGAAAAATACTTCAAATCAAGTTTTAATTTTCTTGGTAAAACTCTCAAATAAGGAAGCCTAACGCTGATGAAAGCGAGCATAGTTTGCTCAATAGTTTCAGTTTAACACGTTGAATGCCACGGGGGTAACCGGTGACCGGCGACGCCAAGATTATTAGAAACGCATAATTCGAGTAAATTTTTGTTTTTTATATTATTATCGTTACTAAAATGGTTTGAAGAAATTAATGCTATATAGAACACGCAAAAATAGTTTTATTTATATACACAGAGAGGCCAACTTACTCCGGACAACGAATAAATATTTTCATGTGTTTACTAATTAATTGTGATTCTTGGTTTAACAAATTCAATTCAGTAGATTTTCATTCATCACTATTTCTAAACACTTCGTAGGCTTATATCAGTGTTTCCCGAAGTCAGTATTTTATGTGTTGTACTAATATTTGTGATGTAATTGAGCTCTGGAAATTGCTGTATTTTCTGAAAGATTCTACCAATAAATTTTTGAATTCTTAAGGTCTGTTTTATTCATCACCAATTCACACGAACCCTTTGCTCGGTACAATATCATAGAAAAAACAATTTATACATTTTATTATGAATGTAATATTTATACAATAAACAAAATGATGTGAATATTTTGTTTCTCTCATACTATCTATACGAATATACAACGCTGTGAATATTTGTTCTACTCTATTGATAGAACTATTATTCTTACTATTTCATACTTATATTGCCCACTTTTCTTAAATTTCATATTTTATTATTTTTTATATTCATCACAAAACATAGATTGATTCAACTGAGAAACTATAATTAATTACTTTTCGTAAATCAATGGCAACTCTCAGATTCTCACATCTCTATTTAACAATCCGAAGAATTAGTTCAGATTTTTACAAACTAATATTTAAGCACTCATTCAAATTAGTTTGAATAATTCATTAATCATATTTATTGTAAGATGATCTAGGTTTGAATCCAAGGAATGGCTCTGTTCATTAACCCCAATGCTGACGTAAAATATCCTCAGTGGTAGACGGATCATAGGTTTGCGTCCTCTTGCCACCGGGCTGACCATGAGAGGTTTTCGTGGTTTTTCTCTCTATGAAACACAAATACGAGTTAGTTTCATCAGAAATACTCCTCGAAGGCAAGCTTGATTCAATGCTTGATACAAGAGTTTTCTTGGTTGTGCTCAATATTGCAAGGACGTTAAACATCGGTAGTCGTAAACCTAAAAATGGGTCGGCTGTTTAACGCTGTTTATAAATTTAAAATAAAACATATTTACTTTACTAACGGCGACAAGTAATACATCTGAAGCTGTGAAAATACTGCAAATGCTGTAAAAGATAAATAAATTTCTCAAATGCACAAGCGTTTCTTATTAAACAACCACAAGACTTTGAAGAAAATAATTTAAATTGGCTTACAAATTTTGAGTTTTAAATAAATCGGTTCAAGTTTACGAGCAATAAAAATTTATCAATGTTTTATTTTAATATTTTTGCTTAAATACCTAGACAACCATTAAAAACTATTTTTCCGGCAAAACAAAGTTTGATGCTTTACAAATGTAGGTACAATTTTCTTCAAGCAAGTACACTGTGATTGACTGAACATAATATAATGGACAATTTACCTTATCATAGAGGGCGACTTATACTGTAAGTGGGAAAGATTTTAGAAAGCAGTAGTAAACTGAAAATTGAATACTTGCAAGGCGTGGGTTAGCAAATCAGATACCAGACACGAGCGTGCCGTCTGCTACAGGTATCCCAATTAATTCTGATCCTAAAGGTATTTCAGTATGAACAATTTACCTTATCATAGTGGGCAACTTGCACGGTTAGTGGGAAAGATTTTACACAGCAGTAGTAAACTGATAATTGATTACTTTGCAAGGCGTGGATTAGCCAATGAGGTACCACACACAAGCGTGCCGTCTCTTGCAGGCATTCAAGTAAATCTGATCCAAAAAATAATTAATTATGATACTAAACCCAAGCCTTAAGATTAAAACGCCATACACGTCAACGTGATTAGATCCACCCACGCGTTTAGCTGTGGAAATCCCAAACAAGGTAAAAGGAATTTTCTAAACACTAAGCATCTTGCCAATACTTAACAACATAAGATCTTATCAAAACAAAAGTTTAAACTATTGATTTGCCATGCAGGATATAAAGAGAAATTTAAGAAGCTTTTTAAATCTAAGACTTTTATATTAACACGTTGAATTCCACGCTAATTTTACATGGCTTGCTCGTCTGGCCACACTTTAATAACTACAAACTAAATTTGCAAATTATACAAATTTTGCTAGTTTATAAAAGGTTTAGCATGACTATTATTACTTTTAAAAAAAAAGGTGAATTATATATACCTTCGAATTTTTTGAAAATAGTGGTGGATAAAAATCTACTTAATTGAGTTTATTAAACCAAGAATCACAACAATTAAGTAAATTTTGAATAAATCTTCTTCAATTCCATAAAAGAGAGTAAATTTTATAGTTCTATAACATGTTATACGCTGTCAGCCAGCTGTTTTTCATGGCCTAAGTGAAAGGTCAGTGTCAGCAAGCGGTGACAGATGAAGCCTAAATGTAATTTCAGTGTCAGCCACCGGTGGTTGACGCGGCTTACATGGAAAGTCCAGTGTCAGCCACCGATGGCTGATGCGGAGCTCAACGTGTTAAAGCACATTGTTGCTACCAGAAGAAACATTCTAATAAACAAACGTACAGTCTGATAGGCTTTCATAAGGAAATGCGCAAAATATTGATCATAAGTTATTTTTTTAAGTGATAATAAAACAAATTATTTGGTAGTTATAAATTGTATTTTTTTTATTTTTTTGTAATTTAGTTAAAAATTACGTAGTTATATAAATCAGTTGTAAATTAGTTATAAATTACTTTTTGTTAAATTTTAATTTTATGTTACAGGCTTTTGTGAAAGATTATATGATCACGTTCGTCCGATTACTACTGGGTGTAGATCAAGCTCCTGGCTCCGGATTTTTATCTTCTGTGAGTATATCACAGTATTTTTCTCAGCATAAGTTAAAAAGTTGTCTTTGAGAGCTTCAAAATAGATTTTGTATGCTCTCGGTGACCTAAATTAAGAGAACACTAATTCTACAAAGATAAACAAAAAATAATATTTAATACTTCTAAAAAAATTATCAATGATTTTTTCCCTTCAACGTTTATAATAAAATACATTTTATTTACTCATTGAAACCAGGCTAAATTTTTTGCTATTTTGCCAAATTAATAAAGGTTAATTTATTGTAAATTTTAAAAGAATAATTTCTATTAATATCTTAATCTTAAATAATATTTTAAAAACTGCGGGTATAAAAATGGTTCGTAACTTCTTCACTCCATAAAATATTGAACTTTTTTTTAAATTTTCAGATCCGAATCACTAAAGATGACCTTTGGATCAAGACATATGGTCGATTATACCAAAAACTCTCTTCCACAACTTACGAAATTCCTATTGGAGTCTACAGGACTCAAAAATCTACACTGGCAGAAACTACTTCAGTACGTTGCTTTCATTACCATATCTCCTTCAACAATTAAAATAATTTATTAGTGTTTGTGTATTTAGGCTAGCAATAGTCTTTTCTTATTGACAATAACAAATTGCTATACATAACATAAGTATTTATAAGGCAGTATTTATAAAAGTAGTATATATTTTGCCTAAAGAAAAGTACTAAATTTCAAGCGTATAAATAGAAGTAATATTATGTATTTTTAATTTTTACTTTCGTTTCTTGTCACAAAAGTTTAAGTATTGACATGTATGGTCTACTCAGACTACATGTAGCATTCCAAACTTTCCAAATATTTTCATTAATTAAGGTAAAGACTGAGGTTTATATACAGAATTATAAATGTGTCTGTGGTAGAGATAAACAGGTAACTATTGTTCAAACTATTACTAATCTTTTGAACAGTAATAGTCTTCAGCAAACCTTGTTGAGATTATAAATTGTATATAAACCTCATTCTTTACTGTAATGTTCACAAATTACAGCAAAGAATGAGGTTTATACACAGAATTGTGAATATTTCTGCAAGAGATAAAGAAATGACTGCACTTTAAACTGCTATTAATCGTTTGAATAGTAGTAGTCTTGATTTACAGTAAATCTTGTTGAGACTATAAATTGTAGTATGTGATTACTAGGTCGTCGTGTGTAGTCTAAAGTGACTAATGCTATAGGAAGTTTAGAATTAATATAATTTCATTAGTGCCATGATTGGAAAACTGTGAGTTGTGAGACATGTTTGATATTTTTGCGCTTCGTGAGTGGCTTGTGTACAAGCACAGTTTGAAGCAGTGGTTGCCGTTAGTATTTTAAAATCCTCATTTAGGATATAGATCCGTCCAGTGCAGTAAACTGTAACTGATGAAGGTTTAAGAAAATTTTTGTCATTCCAGATGTCACTCGATCTGATGGATGACGAAGATCAAATCGCCATTCGAACAGATGTTGAAAGGCAAGAAATTGGAAATTTGGTGCGAAATAGAATGAAAGATCTCTGTTTACCTACAGAAGACTACGGTAGGATTATTTTCATTCTTTACATTAATTACTTGATGAAACTATAAATAAAATCAAAAACAGTTTTAAAAAAATGGAAATAGCTGATTCCAATGATCTTTCTATTTTCAAGAAAACGCGTATACGTCATAAAAATGCCTATTTTTTTTATTCAAGAAAATTATGTAAACAGCTGTGTGTACAATAAATGTATTAATTTTTAGTGTTTGAATA
>NC_092209.1:9584740-9595942 GCF_043381705.1 Parasteatoda tepidariorum
ATATATAGTAAAATAAAATAAAAATCCGGGCACAGGAGAGGGATATATTAAAACCTTTTTAGTGCATTACTTTTGAACGCTCTTGCCCGGAAATATCACTGGTACGAGAAATAGGAAAGTATATCTCAACCCGTGGTTTTGTCGACAGCGAAAGGAAGAAAGTAATTAGCATACACATTTATACTAATGGAAAGATTTATGAACCTCATAGTTAAAAACATATTTGAGAATGGTGTATTACAATCATTCATAAATGCCATTTATTAAAAAAAAAAACAGAATAGGAGTAAAATTACCTTTTTACATTTAAGCATTTTAATGTTTTATGTATTTCAATATTTTAGATAGTGCAAAGAGTTAATTTTCCTGATAGTGACATAATATGTTTTTATCATTTTCTTAGACGAGTGTTCTGAGAAAAGAAACAGTTTATCTTATGTTATGATAAATCCAAGCTGTGATCTTCCATTAGAAGAAGGCGATGTTATGTAAGTATAAATTGTTTGAATAAAGTATGTAATGCAATTTGACAGTGCTTTTCAAATTATTAAAAGAAATATCATACTTCCTAGTTTAATTTTTATTATGTATTTTAATTCAAGTTGTCCAACCCTTGTATGTTATGGTAATATTTTCGCTTTCTTATAAATTTTAGCTGAATTTTAACACATAAGCACAAAAATATTTTAATCTGTGATCAGTTTTTGCACTAACCATCATGTAATGTAATCTTGCTGCTATTTTGTGCATATAATTTGTACAAAGGTCTAATTTTAAATTCTTTTTTGTGGTTAATTTATTCCACATGTTGTTCTTTATGGTTGTGCAGCTTTAATTTTAAAAGCATAGTAAAGCATCTATGCATCTATGATCTTTACTATGATTGATTCTTGTTATAGCCAGAGAAAAAACAAAGTAAGCGTATCAATGTCTTATAGAATTAGAATAAATTAACGAACGAGTAAAAATGGGAATCATTGAATTGGTGTTCTAGTGAAGGGAGGAATCTCTGAATCGGTGAAGCTGTGAGTTCAAGTATTAATTAATCAAATAATTAATGAAGCGGAGTATCAATGAATTACAATTTCATTGAATGTAATGATTAATAAGCCGACTTATTCATAAAGCATTAAATTGCCTTATTAATGAATGTAAGAATCAATAAACCGGCTGATTAAAGAATCTGTTAAGGGGCGAATCAAGGACTAATGAATCAGTGGATCCGGAATCTAATTTCTTTATAATTAAATATGTTTTTTTTTTTGTTAATTTTTCAATATTTTTTTGCGTTTTCTTATCCAAGATTCCAGCTATTGAGTTTACGAATCTAAAAGATAAATTGCGTGAAAAACCAGAAAGTGAAGTTTTATTAAGAAATTGTCTAATTACTTCGTTTTAAAATCGCTGTAGTTTTATTAAACGGTCAGATCGTATAATTGTTTGCATGTTAGCAACATAAATACTGTCATTTGTTTTTAAAATATGGTAAATAAAGTACTAAAACTTAAGTAACGAGATAAATTTGAGGCCTACATATTTTAATACAAAACGTTATCCAGTTTTCACATAATTTTTAGTCGCTTTTGCCATTTTCTTATTAGTGAGTTAAATATGCATTATAAAAACCGAATAGTTTCTCTGTGCATTTTTTTTATACTATCTTTCCAGATAATTAAAAATTTACACATGTTTTGTTCTACTCAAATAATTATTTTATCCTAATTATTTACTTTTGTCAGTTTCGTCATTCGACCCAGTCCCATCTGGAGTAAAAAAGTTTTCTTAACAAGAGGTTCCATTCGAATAAAATCTCCCAACAAAAAGAAACGAGGCAGTAACAAGTCAACCCAAGAGGACAACCTTCCAGGTGCAGCCTCTGAAAACAGTGATGGCAGCGATGGCGACAAAGACGGAACTTTTGTCTGATAATAAGCCAAATTGCCATTCGATGCTATGTCAACAGGATCCAAGCCGATAGAACAACAAACCTGACTTAAAAGGCAAAATTCCTTTCGTGGAAAATGAAACAAAACGCTAACAAAGAGTTCCTTCAGGAAAATATTCCATGATATTGTCGTATAATATTGTATATGAACGCTGCTACAGCTGCTGTACCTCTAGGACCAAAATGTTTCGAGATCTGATCAGACTTCCAATTCGACACAGCTCAACTTTTAAAACATATTATATTGGAGAGAAACGAGATAAGTAATGCAATGAAAGTATTATCACTTTTATGAGTCTTATCGTTTTTATATACATTTGATCACTGCACTCTTTTTCAAAACGTAAGAGTCCTTATCACTTTAGCTGAGATAAACTTAAATATTTCTTAAGGTATGCAGAATAAAATTGACCTAATTCATAGGAAAAATGGTACCTAATTTAATAAAATTAATTCAAACTATTCCTTTCAACTTGAAGAATTCATCAATTTTAGGGCCTCTTGAGATAAAGTCTTATTCCATAAATTCAAGCATAGTTGCTTACAATGAGGATTTATGGAAATTATTTTCTAACTTCAGTGAAACACGGAAAAAAATTAAGATGCATGCAGAAAATTTCGTATCCAGCAACCACACTAACAAATTCATGACGGATGGGATAGGGGTGCTTTGTTCAACCAGTTCTAGAGCACTGCTATGACTATGTCCTGAAATCAAACCAGCTGTTTAATTTTTTAATAAATTTAGTCGCTCTCTGCAGAAAATCTTCATTTAATTTAAATGCAAACCTGATATGTTTTTTCTTAAAGGCATTTTTTCCATTAGTGCAAAATATGAATCCGGCAGTTAAACGGTAAAAGAACGTATTCCATGATTTGGAATCATTGTTGAAAGATCTACTTGTAGGTAAGGAATATAATAACAAGTAAGAACCATGATGAAATTTATGGTCGCAAATAAAATGCCCCAACATGTTCAAAAAACCAGACACTTTAATTTGTGAGATAGGTTACAAATAATAATTATTTATTACATATCAACGAGTTAACACGATTTAGTTTAAAATTATGTACTGGTTGCAACGACCTTATAATCACAGTGAGGTTAATGACGTAATTATTTGAAACGATGATGCATTAACTGATAAACCTATATGCGAAAGCAATTTTGAATATGTCATGTTGCACATTTGCATTGTGACCATACATTCCTATATGATTCTTCCCTGGTATCATATTTTTAAGCTACATGTAGATTTTTGAAGAATTCTGAAGCACTAACATATGCACAAAAAATGTTCTACTGCATATTCTAAAAGGAAATAAGAAGCTAATATGAAATATCTAAATAATATTCGTCAAATATTAGCAACTTTTTTTTATTGTTATAACACTATTCTGACTTATCGGAACAGAACTACGACCCTTATAATAAGATGAATTCTTCAGGATGAATTCTTCAGGGAAATACTATTTCAAAAACCCTATACCTTTTTTTAGAATTTTCGTAACACAATTTTGAAAATATAAAGTAATAAATCACATTAACATGACGCATATTACCAACAATTCTCCTTTTACCTGCCAAAGTATATCTAAACTTTTGCAAATCTCAAGCAAATAGAATAGAACTATCAACCTACAAATTTTTCTCGCGTTCTGCGAAACTCTAAGTAGGTATCAATCATAGAATCCATCACAATTAAACCTTGCTGCACATATAACGAAGGATTTGAATTTCATTTATATTTCAAACAAAAATGATTTTTATTGTAACTTATTTCTCATATTTTTTAAAAAGTTATAGTATCGATCTAAACATATCCAACTGTAAAAACTGCTTTTAGAATAACGTCTAAATTTCTGTTTAAATACGATTAATTAAAAAAAAATATGTTAAATGTTTAATTAAAAATATATCCGGAAAACGACTAAAAAGTAAAATTATTTTCCTCTCATAAATAAAAATATTATAATATAAGACAAACAAACAAATTCAAATAATATCTTACCAATATATTTTAAATAAAAGAATAAGAATGTGTATATGTATATTTGTGATTGTGTTTATATTAGAGATGGTATTCTGAAATTATATATCTTCGAATAATTTAAAATATGAAAATTTTCTAAATAATTCTGAATTATTCAGATCTTTATTTCTTTTAAGCTTAATTTTTAACTATTGATATGGGAAACATACTCCCAATAATTTTTTTTATAATTGAATTTTATCTCGAATTTTTTTTAAAAGAAGTAAATAATAATTAAGGACTAAAAGGAGAAAATAATCTCAATAATCATCTCTGTAAATAGGCAACCTTGGTTGTAAGATATACGTTATGGTTGAATTTTTCAAATCATTTAAGAGCATAGTGGGAAAACCAGGTAAGTGACATTTTCAGATTGATATAATTAGGATAGGAACAAAAAAAGTGGAATGAACTATTTCATTTTAGATTTGTTAGAAGGTGGAAATAATAATTGTTTGCCTTATTTTATTTTTCGGTACTTAATTTGAAATAATAATAATGAAAACCTACTCATAACTAATGTTGATTAGTTATGTCAACATTAAAAGAAGACAGAGAAAACAATTTTGTTACAATAAAAATAATCCACATTGATATGACCACCTTATGCTGATTTTCCTGACTGTTAAATATTTCTGAAAAATGTCACTTACCTGCTTCTTCCACTAAACTCTCCAATTATGTGCTAGTACAGTGCTTCGCGTACGATAGTTGATATTTTTCCGATTTGAAAGCAACCTGTATTTGCTGGAGAGAAGGTTTTGGAGCAAAATTAGACCACTGTACTAGTAATACTGACCACCGTACTAGTAGTACCATCATATTGTAGTGGGAACTTTATTGATGTAAGTGTATAACGTTTAGTTTAACCAAATAAAAAAAAGCATAAACTTAAAATTATAGAACATATACAATTCTTAATAGTTTAATTAATTACATTTTAATAACAATAAATGCAAAAAGCAATAACATTTTAAAAAAACTGTAAATAAATCACCGAATCAATTAAATATTTTTTTTAATTTTTATTTAAACATAGTACTATATCTGAAAGCTATAAAAAAAGCGTGCCTTTCCTTATAATCACAGTAAATACTTATTACTATAAAAAATATTAATTTTTAAATAGTAGAGCCAAATAAATAGTGCTAAAAAGAGTATAGCTAACTTGGAAGGAAAATAATTATCTATACAGTTCTGAAATCTATGCATGAAAATTATTTTTATATATGAATGATTATTTGGGAGCTTTATATGGATAGAGGATAATTTACTTGCTTTTTAATGTATAAACTATAATATTAAACAAATTAGAACTCAAAATAAATCACTATTTTTTTGCTCAGGCAGTATTTGCACATGCATGTGTGCATATTCTAATGTGTACATATGTTTTGTACGTACATAAGTGCAAAAAAGTGGTGATGAATTGTTAGAAAAATGTTATGTCCGTACAGTAGATGTGTTACTTTACGAATGACCATTTTAAATAACTCTCTGCTCCTTTAAATTTTCTAGAGTGTAGAAAAAACTGATGTAAACAAATATTTCAGATATTCTACATATATATATTTATATTTGCTACCTTCATCTGTAAATAACCCTTACTATGTCTCTTGAATAATAATCACAGTTACAGTTATCATTGTATTGCACAACACTTTTGCTATTTTCTTCTATTTTAGATTAGCTTTCAATCGCTTCCGTAGAGAAAATATAGTAAGCAAATATTGTTTTAACTGTTTATATGTATTACAACAAAATGTTGTATAAAGCTTTTTATTAATATACTAATTAATACTTGCTATTTTTAATTGACAATATACATTATTTTCAGCACAATAAGGAATGAATTTTGTTGATTTATTTACTTGATTTTTAATTTTTACTATTAAAGTTATCATTACATCTTGTTTATATATATATTTTTTAAATTAGGAAAAACTGGTAAAAAGAAACCAAATCGTAAGTGTCATACTTATTGCTACTAGGTGTAGAAATTATTAAAAGCTAAAAACGTGTTGTTTCTGCGTCAATAATTGAAGAGAAAAAACTTATTATTTTAGACAAAACTCACAATGTTAGTTTAAAAAAATTGCCTATTGACCTTGATGAAATTGACCTATTTTAAAAAAAGAACATAACTCAAAATGAGCGTGCTGAAAATGAACATAACAAAGAATGCGTGTTTAAGAAAATAAACAACTTAAAATGCAAATTGAAACAATTTGCGTGAATCAAAATGCGCGTTGACGAAAATAAACTTTCTTTTCACCTAATTCCTTTTTTCAAAACTATTATAATGATCATTGTATGTTAAAAGAATTAAAAACTAATAAACTAAATGAACTCAAAATGTACTAATCAAACTAAAATAAAGCAAGATTTTTCCAATCGTAAAGCATGTCACAATTTTTTTTTTCGTTTAACAAAACATTTAGTGTTCGATCCATTTTCTAAGACGCGCATTTAAGTCTTTGGTAATTTTTTTCAAAAACATATTTCAAACAAGTCTAATTTTTTAAACAGAATTCTTGAATTATGGAAATCACTTCAAGCGAGCATTTCAAACTGTGCCCATCTTCACAAACAAACATTTTGAGGTAAATTGAAAATAAAAAATTAATAAAAAAAACACCGATGTTACTCTTAACGAGAACTTTTGTATCTGTCGTCAATATGTTGTGTGAATTGTTTGCAAATCAATTACGTAACTAAGAATTTAAATTGATAAATATTACTGTAGTTAAGAAAAGTTATTAGAATTAAATTTCTCTTTATAAGAGTAGATTTATATGACATCTTATTCTTAAATATTTATGCTTTAAAAAATGAAATAAAAATCTATGCTTTAACGAAATCTGTAACACTAATATCAAAAGACTACTCAAAACATTTCAAATTATTATAATCACTTACTAACTATTTTCAAAATAAAAGTCATGTTAGAAAATGACTTATTGTTTTAGTGCCATTTAATTAAATTATGCCACATTAACCTTGTGATAGTCAACACATAAATGTATTTAATTGCTGAGAGCAATCAATAAGTTTTCCCATTAAATTCAAGCTTTCAATGACTCGAATCTTTTATTCTGAAGATTCGGAATAGATTAAAATGCTGCACATCCAATTAAAACCATTTTTGATTTATATCTGCAGCTATTTCCTTCTGACTCTATTACCTATGTCAGGGTCCGCGCTAAGCATTCCCCACCCCCTCGCCAAAGGCGATAAAATTGTAAATTTAGCTATTATAATTGTTTTTTTGACGAAAGTATTGGCAAATGATTTTTTCCACAGGAAAGAAATTAAAATTACATCAAAATGAATTTTTCGAAACATTGCAGTATTTTTTATTCGATTACACTAATTTTCGGCAGATGCGTCGCATAACCAATTATGTAGAATTGGGTCCAAATAATATTAGTCTGAAAAAAACTACAGTAAAATAGTTTTCTATGGAAAAAAAAATTATCATAACAAATTGTTAAGATTTGCAGTTGGCGAAGATTTTCAAAAATTGGCGAATACTTTTGATATTTTACTCATTTACTTGCTAATAATTCCTTTGTGCTGGCACTGCTATGTGGTTCAAAAATTATGCTGTAAATAAATTTTGTGATATTTTCTTCATATCAAATGTATCATTTTCTTCATATCATTGTTTCTAAATAAAGAAAAAATTTATGCATTGTTGTTTGTTGATACGTTGATTGTTATCTTTATGTAATATATTAGTAATAGTTTTGATACCTTATTAAACTTCAAAACTAAGGTATAAAAAATTCATTTAAAATAGAAATGTATCAATATTTTTACAAATAGGATGAATTACTCACCTATTTTGTATCAAATAATAACAGGAAAACCAAACAATGTCTTAAAATTAATCATAAAATAAACTAATGCAAAACTTTGATTCGCTAAAAAACTTTTTTGTGACGTAAATAAATATTGCAAGAACATCAGTTATAATATATAAATTTAAAACTCACGAATGCTATAAATTATGTCAAAAATGTCTTATAAATAGAACCAGAAACTTTAATGTTGGGAAAAAACATTAATGCAAAAACCTTACGATTAATGGGATGAATAATTTCAAACCTATTTCAGATAAATGTTAACAGAAAACTCAAAGCATTTTCTATATTAATCTAATAAATAAATTAATGCAAAACTTAGATGCTCTAAAAAATTTTTGCGACGTAAGCAAATATTGCAAGACTAAACTATAATTTATCAACTATACCATCAACTATGATTTAAAAATCAAGAATATTTGCTATAAATTTCATAAAGAATGTCTCATAAATAGAGGCCGAAATTTTAATGTTGTGAAAAAGCATAATACAAGTATTATTTGCAATAGAACTTATGATTTTAATTTCAAGGGAGCAATCGTTACTTGATCCACTTAGCAAAAAAGCAGTAGTCGAAAGGTACCAGCTATTTTTTTTTTGGCTAATTTTTCTAAATAAGTACCAATATGTCTATTAAATTACACTTACAAACGCTTTTTTTTTCTTGACTGAGTTTAAACATAACCAATGTATGACCCAAATAAGTTCCGATACGTAGCGATTATAAAGTAAATTTATAATTAGAAAAACTGTAAAGAAAAGTGAAAATTCTGCTATCATTTGAAATATAAAAATAAAATCTCACTGAAAATGCGTATATGTTAGCAACTAAGTCATAAGTCCCAAACTTAGAATAAAATGAAATAAAAAACGATTCTCCAGTAGACCTTCACGCTGAAATGTATCTATTGCTAATGCAGATCTAAGTGCTATTGCAGAATTAAGCAAAAGTTGTAATTAGTAAAGAATTTTTTGATGTTCAGTTTCAAGTTATAGTTTTTACTTCGTTTTATGAGACAACCATGGATATTGCTAAAAACTTAAACCATGTAAAATTTAAGAATAAGTTCTATTCCCTAAATATTAAGAACATATTCTAAATATTAAGAATAAATTCAATTTTTATTTTAATAAAATTAATTAATGTATAAAATATTTATTTTGAATTATTTTTTTAAGTTTCTTAACTGAGTATCGAGGTAAACTGGCTTTTTTTCAGATTATGATAATTTCAACAAATTCGTTACTTTTAGTAGAAAATAAACTATCCCAGTAGAAGGCGACAATTACAATCAAATTTTTTTACAAAGTATCATTTGGCAACACAGCAGTTTTACATTATTAATGCTCTACTAAAAAAATAAAATAAATTTTAATAAAACTAAGAGAAAAATTTAGTGCATTAATAAGAACTTAAAGACACTTTCCAAAATTTAAAAATAATTAAAAAAATTATTTTAAAAGGATTTTTAAATTATTCGTCTCGCGTCAAAATAATAAAATTCTTATAAAATATTGCACACTAAACTACATACAAAAATTGTTCTTAACAATATATATATATATATATATATATATATTTTTTCTTTGTGATGTCTTTCCCTGAATTGTTCTATATGCCCTTCTACTTAAAAAAAGATTTAAAAGCCTAAATTGAGCATAGAAACCGGCAGATGTATGTAATTTCATTAAAGCAATAAAGCAGGAACGAAATCATCAAAAATAAAACCTTATGAACTAGTTTTTAATAATGTATGCATAACTAATAGTTATATGAAACAATCTGCGAAAAATGAAACTAAATTTGACAGTTAAAAGAGATAGTAAAGTTTAGATATAGCAATTTTTTTTTACAAAATTATTGCTTAGTTTACTAATAATTCCCAACCAGATTTTTAACCGATTTTTGTTCATTTAAAAGTTCCTTGTCACTTATAGAAAATTCATCAACATTTAAATATCTTTTGAAAATGTATGTTGTAAATATTTTCTCTCTCTTTGTCTGTAGCATTTTTATGTATATTCATTATGTATGTAATAAACATCCCATTTAATGTTGTGTAATTACATCCTATAAAATGTTGACTGTGATGAAACCGCCTTTTTCTGAATATTAAACTTTTCTATTTCGACCATTGGTGTTCTTTTTTTCTATATAAAATATTCATATGTAACAAATTACTAAAACTACTTAAATCACAAAAATCCCTAAAACTTTCAACAACAAAAATTTAAAAAATTATACTTTTTGAGCATTATTATGGAGTACATTGTATTGTATTGAAAAGAAAGTATCTAGAATTTTAAATGTTCTCTCTAAATATTTATGAAACGTTCTAAGATAATTTTTAAAAAAAGCATAAAATAATATTATATAAGAAAATTCATGTACAAAAATACAGTTTTTCAGCACTATATTAAGAAATATTTCCATAGTAATTTATCATAACATTACTTGAAATTGATGAAAAAATCATTTCTTATAAAAAGCCTGTAAGCCACATTTTTTTTTCTGCCACATTAGATTTTTAAATGAATATTAGACATTTTGCGAAGTTGATTTCAAATCTGAAATCGATTCTTCTCAACAAGCTACAGTTTTTATTCAATTCAGTAATATTTTCTAAACCAAAGATTTTTTCAAATTCATTTCAGTGAATACTGAGTGACTCCACTTTTCTAATACTTTGAAAGTAGTAGAAAGAAGGAAATAAGTTTACGAGGCGATACTTTAAAGTCATAGGTGCCATTTGCTACGGATTGTCTGTAGTATTTCATTTTTATATTTAAATTGGTAATGAATCCTATAAATTTCCTTTCAATTCTTGGGTTTATTAATGTAATTTTACAGAGTTGCCAAATTTCCATGCTTCTTGTAAATAATTATTCTAGTGGTAGCTAAGTTAATGTTTTAGCGTATTGTTTTTTATTCATTTAAACTTATTTTTTACACCACTATATAAAAAAAATTTAAAAGTTCATAAGCAACGCCACTTTAAATTAATTATTTTTTACCTCCAGGGAAGGCTAGGCAGTCTGCCACAAAAACCTCTTCTCTCTATTAAATTTGTTTGTTTAATCTCGCTACTTTATTTTAATTTTATCTCAGTAAATGTTACCGAACGCCAACTTTTACCATTCAATTGTGCTTTGGCGATTTATTATACATTCCCACTCTGATGAATTATTTAGAGCCCCTCGCTGGGTTGATGCTAAGATAACCATCGCATATGAGATGAGATTATTTCTTTTGTGGTGAGGGTTTTAAAATGATGGCAAAATTACCAAAAGATTTGAAAACTTTGGGTTTTAACAGGCTACCACTCTATTAGATATTTTGCAAAAAGCTCATTATTTG
>NC_092209.1:9596367-9647859 GCF_043381705.1 Parasteatoda tepidariorum
TTTTGGATTAATATTGTGCTTTTGATGTGATCATTCCAGGTGAGTTTGCTATTGATTATAAGGCCAAGATAATTTGCTTTTTTAACTATTGGTATTGGTATGTTGAACATTTTTGGTTGAAGTTGTGGAAGTATTTTAATTCTTCTTTTTTGTATAATTAATATTTGTGATTTTCCAGCATTTACTGCAGTTTTCCATTTTAAGCACCAGTCTTCTATTTCGTCTATATGGTCTTGTAGTTTTTGAAGAGCATGATTTGGGTTTCTGGATTTAATAATAATACCGGTATCGTCTGCGTAATAGGCTGTTATGCTGTTATAATCGGCTTTGTTTATAGGAAAATCATAAGTGTATAATATGTATAATATCGGTCCCAGCAAAGGAACGGTAACCAAGTGGTGTAGCATATGAACCTATAAAACATTTATATGTAGTGGTGCGGAAAGTAAGTTTAAAAGGATAAAAAATGATACATTAAAAAATTAATGTATCACTTCACTAAAATAAAATTTTACAAAACGAGCAGAAACTTGGCAGCCATGCATGTGAATGATTTAAATGTTCATATAAAAATTTAAAAAACTTTCTTTTAGTTTTCTGGTAGTAAGGCTTTTAAAACAACTAACGGATGCTACAAGCAACTAAAAACGCACGAAGTCCTATAATGCCAATTCATTTCTTATTTATTTAACCCTTTAATGGGCCATTTATTTCCAGTAAGGGCAAATTAAAGTATTTTTGGAATTGAAATTGTTTTAAGAATAGTATTTGATATAAGAAAAAAAAACACATTTAGTTTTTAAAAATGGCATTTTTTTGGTGGTAAATATATTTAACACGACCTATTAGGAACTTATTGACTTTTATTTTTCTTTATTTATAAAATAAATTTTATAAATGCTACAAACTTCAATAGAAATTATGTATCTTATAACTTTTATACGTTTTTTTTAAACTAACAAATGGTTACCAATTTTATTCAAACGCACTTCAAGAAAGCTGAAGTTATTAACAAATGGAAACCTAAATTAAAAGTGGTATACTTCCCACGGCCTTCGAAAGGGTAAACCCCTTGGGGACGGGTGATTCATAAAAGTATTCGTACAAAATCAGAATCAGGTTGTAAATAAATAAAAAACAGTAGCTTAAATTTAGGCTTTGCTAATTTGACAGACTTAATTTGCTTTTACTTTAATTATTGTTAGTTTAATCATACATATATATAAACATTCATACATATATATAAACACAAATATATATAACATTGATAATGTTAGTTCAAAGTACAACTAAATAGTTTTATTTTGAACTAAAGTAATTGTGAATTAAATAAATCAAACAATTACATCCCCGCCCACAACTAAACTGCTAAAGAACTCTACTTTGGTTACCAGTTTTATCTTTTTACCCTGATTGATACGTTTTTATTCTGGCACGTAATTGTGATAGTCAATGCAAAAGGGTTAATGTTTAATTATTCAATCGTAACTACCACCATAATATACATAGTATAGTATTCATATTAAAAACGAAAAATATCATTAGTTAACAAGATATGCTTGAAAAAAATTTTTGCTTTATATTAATTACCATTTTTTGCGTTTTTATCTGCCTGTACAAATGCGGTGATGACAAAATCAACCGTAATTATAAAAGCTCTTAGTTCTCCACCATTATATGTAATATAAGCAAGAAGCGTAATAGTTGGCGCATCCTGAGCACTTTCTATAAATTTCGGTTATTTAACCTTAAGGCCATAACGTTTCGATTTCAATGAAACCTGTAATACGTTTTCACAAACAAACCCATTTTAAAAGCACCATTAACCTCGTTCTTCTATAAAGCCATTGGAAGATTCAATTCTTTACAACAGCAATTGATGTAGGAAATATTTTCCTCGGGCCATTGTGTTTTCTCCGAAAACATTTGTAGGTCGTTCGTTTTAGAAACCAATCAATGACTAACAGATGTTCTTGTTAGTAAAGATCATCTATAAACTCGTTTTCCTCATAATTCTTCCAATCTATTATGAATCTACAAATTTGATCTATTGTGAATCTACAAATTTAATTGGAGATATGTTTGCCGGAATTATAATAATTTGGCGTTTCATTAATTGTATAATATCTCATACCTGCCAACTTTTAATCCTTCCCATTTTCCTTTTTTCCAGTGGTATTAAAATGGAATTAAAACTTCAATTTTAAGCAAACAAATACGTTGTATTTGAGAAAACTTAAATTGACAATCATGATAGTAACGCATATTAATATATGTGTTTAATTTTTGCAAGAATAGTGGTGATCAAAATCATCTAAAAATAAAGTTTATAAAAGAAAAAATAGTATATTCTTACTACCACTTTAAATATGAAAATAAAATCTTCCGGAAAATCCGGAAGAGTTGGCAGGTATGAATCTATTATAAAACTTTAAAAATAAAGAATTAGAAAAATATTTGCAGTCTCCAAACTTTTATAGAAANATATTTGCAGTCTCCAACCTTTTATACAAAACTTTAATTGGGAACTTAACGTTCTTAAGCGCTTAAAACATACAATATCAAAATTTGCTTGTAAAAAAACATTGTGTGGATTTATTTACTTTTCAAATTTTAAGAACATTCTCTGCCTCAATAGTTGCTATAAATTTCTTCCCTCCTGACAATTGACACTCTTAACACGTTGAATGCCACACTAATTTTGCATGGTGCCCGTCTGCCCAAACTGTAAATAACTATGAACTAACTTTGCAAATATAAACAGATTATGCTAGCTTTTTAAAAGGTTTAGCATGACATATTTTGCTTGCTTTGCTTTATTTAAATAAACTGGGCACCTATCCCATTCATCATTAAATTACATACAGTAAGGTAAAATACTTTTATTTGGCAAACATTGTGGTAGCCATAAAAAGAATCAAGCAGTTTGCTTGTGAAATAATAAAACAATGAAAAAAATTCAATATCCCAAATTGACGTTTTTACATAACATTAGAAATATTGATTGTAGACTTAAATTAAAAATAAAGATAAAACATGATTTGATGATATGTACATAAATTTATATTTGAAAATTGAAAGACATGATTGATGAGCATAGATAAATGACAAAGTGACATATTTTAATAAAGTAATGAAATATATACCCCTACGAATTGTTTAGAAATAGTGGTGGATAAAAATCTACCGAATTGAATTTATTAAACCAAGAATCGCAATAAACTACCACTTGAAAATATTATTCGATGTTAGGAGCAAGTTGGCATCTCTGAGTATATAAATAAAACTATTTTGTGTGTTCTATCTTGCATTAATTTCTTCAAACCATTTTGGTAACGATAATAATCAAAGCTTAACCCCGTCATGGGGCATCCGGAGAATACTGTAGGCTCTAGGTGCGCGCACGTGACCTCTCAGCAAAAGAAAAAGAGGATTCAGAAAGGTAGGCTTGGTGGCGAACCATGGCAACAGCAGATGGCCTCAAAGAATTTAGTGAAATCTTAAAATTAACAATAGTAGTTACTCAGAAAATAAAATTTAGGAGTTTGAGTGTTCAAACATAACAGGCGAGGCATCAATTAGAAAGAAAAAAAAAGGTAACAAACATATTGTGATGATGAAAAGTACCAGAATTTGTCCAAAGCCCATGAAAACAGTTAAACGATAACAAGTAACGATAATATTATAAAAAATTACAAATTTACTCGAATTATATGTTTCCAATAATCCTGGCTTCGCCGGTCACCCCTATTGCATTCAACGCGTTAAAAATAGCGGCCTCCGAACTATATTATAGATTTATTCAAAAGCAGGGCTGAAAGCCTATATCAAGACGGAAAAGAGCAAAAACTGGCATAAAAAATGTTTTCATGCAAGCATTTTTTTCGAGAAAAATAAAATATCAGTAACTACCAAGTGTTTTTTACAACAATAGTTCTCTTCCTCTGCAGAGCTGCCAACTTTTGCCTTGAAGACCGAAATACCCATGATTACTAAGATATTTTTCTCAACAGTGGTTACATGCATGAAGGACTGTTTCATATCATAGAAAAAGTAAATAATGGTGGATAGTTTATAATTAAGTAGGATCTTGAATGCCAGCAATAAATGAAAAGTTTTTATGCGAAACTACCAATATTTTCTTTATTTCGTCTTATTTAAAGCCCTGGAAGATGCTTTAATGACATCTATTATCTTGGTCTAAAAATAAATAGCAAACTCTCCTGGTCAAATCACATCAAACATATTATAGATAAAGCAACAGCAGCAACAAATATCATTCAACCACTGTTACAAAATCCTAACATCTCCTTGCAAATCCGAAAAATGATCCGACCAATCTTAACCTATGCCTGACCAGCTTGGGCCACAATACCTGACCATCTAATGGAAAAATTAAATCAATGTCAAAATAAAATCCTCAGAAAAATCACTCGCGCACAAGTTGGTTCATTAGAAACAGAAATATCCACAAAGATCTCAAAATTCCTCTCCTTTCTGAATTCATCCATAAATTAAATGCCGATTTCTACCTCAAAGCAGAAAAATGTCAAGCAGCAAATTTCAACCAGATCCTCTCCTTTGAAAACTACAAAAAAGACAGCCATCTCCGACCAATAGCAGCCTTCTACACATCCGATGCCTCATATCATCATTATCAACGCAAATAAAAGCCAACAGCCATAGCCTCATGAATAGCACACCCGCCTACAACCACCAAGGTCCTTGGTTCGACCCCAACTGACATCACTTTTATAAAATATCTTCCGAAACANTTCTTATAGCATTGTATTGTTCAAACAAATTTGATGAGTTCACAACCATAATTTAGTACTCTCGCTAATAGTAGCAGTACTGGAAAATAAGTTTAAATTAGGGATACAAAAATATTTAAAGAAAAACAATACCTTTATGACTATTGTTAATTTTGTACTGATGACAACCTAAACAATATGGAAATGAATGGGGGGAAACTGGATCCTACCACGTGATTTTCCGGCCAATAAAAATGCGCCGACAACAATGGAAAACTGCGACACCATCATTAGAATTTTATATATAGTAAGATGTAAAAACAAAAACAATGCCTGTAATTTCTCTTTTTATATATTTTTTAATTTTTTTATTTTTTTTCTCTCTTCATGCCACCATATTGTTGCATAGCTCAAAATGTTTTAACTCATTGTAAATATTTCATGATGTAAGGGTTAGGGGCCGCTGCGCGTCCCAGGTACCCAATTTGTTTCAAATAAAGAAAGAAAAAATGACATCTATACTCAGATTTGACTGTAATTTAACAGAGGCTTCACAGCCAACACTCGAATCTTTTTCTTTGCCAAAGCCATTTACTCTCAATTTTTATATTATATCATCAGATAAAGGAGTGAGACACCAGCTCCGCGGACAGGTACTCTGCTACAATTTATATCAAGTCAAGTAATGACATCTAAAGGTATGGTCAGCATGCTGACAGTCTATGTCGCTACGAGCGTTATCGAACTATTTACGCATGAACTTGCAGAGATGCCAGCTTGCTTCATTTTGTAAAAAAATATTTTCTAGAATTAATAAAATTTTTGTTACTTTTACCTTTCACCACTACTTATCGCTACCAATTTATTAAAACTTTCAAAAAAAGCGGAGCAGTTGACATCCCTCCTCTAGAAGTGTTTTTAATACATTGAAAACGGGTCACGTATAAATACATTTTTGAAATTTCTACGATATATACTAAAGTTTAAAAAGTGGTAAAAAAACTCTTCGTTTCTGCTCTGTTTATCAAAGAAATGGTTATTTCGTGATTGCTACAAATATAAACAATTCTGTATACATGTAATCAGTACTACAATCGGTCGTTGCATTTTTTTTTAAAATTAAAGTTGCAACTATAGTGACAAGTATGCTCCAACTTTAATAAAAACTTGCCCTCCTCTTTTTCAAAATTTTAATCTATAACAGTTGTAAAACATTTTTGGAAAAGTTACCCGAATGCAATGAGTTAAAAGTTTAGGAATAAAATTATTTAATTATTAAATTTTTTATTGTGTCCAGGACTGAAAATAAGACAGGGGAAAAAAAGAAGAAGTTGCTGCTAAACCATTTGGTTTTAGCTGGTTTGCGTGGAGATAAAATTAAGCTTTTATTCTTAAATACAAACTACTCATCACCATTAATTTTCTCAAAGTTTAAAAGTTGTCTGATGTATATACGCATGAAAGCCATCTGTTCTACTTTGCGCCAAAATATTTGATAAAATTTGATTCAAAAAAGAAAATTAGCAGAACTATATTTAATTTTGCAACTTTAAGACCAGGACATAAAAGCAACAAATTGGCATTTTATATATGCTTTTAAAATATTTATATGTTATGGAGAACTTAATACCTTTGTATAGAATTTATAAAGCTATAAATTTTAATTTATAGCTGTATAATTTTACAGCAGCTTTTATTTACGATTTTCTCAAAGTCTAAAATTTTTAATACGTTTACTAGATGCTGAATTATCTGGTGAATATTATTAATGAAATAAAAATATTCTTCTGTTTCCTACCTTGTAAGATGTAGCGGGAGATTGATAATTGTCCAAGATTAATACATGTTTGTTGATTTAATTATTCAATCGTAACTACAGCTATAATTTCGTTAAACATATCTCCTCATACTAATTAATGAGTAGTTGCTATGCCACTTAGCAGAAGTAAAATTTTTCACCACTATTTTTAATTAATTTAGAAGCTTATAGAATTTTCCATTTATTTTATTTAGGTTATCCTAGTAGAACCTTTTAAAATGTTAACAAAACTAGTCAAATATAGACCAAATTCTCAATTACTTGGCATGTCCAGAGCATTTAGCATCTCTGAATTAGTAGATAATTGCTAAACAAATATTTATCTCTGAATTAGTAGATAATTGCTAAATAAATATTTAGAAACAATTGGAGAAAATAAACTCGTAAAATGTCTTCTTTTAGTTTATTAAAAACTAGATATTTTTCATTTTCTATAAATAATACATTTCAGAATTTACTACCAACACTCTTTATTAGTAATCTAATAACAGTTTCATTACAGATTTTCCCGTAATAGTGCTAGTTTGGAAAAAGTGCAAACAACTGTATTTTTCGGCTACGGTAATCAATTACGTGTAATTATGATAACAAATAATTGATTATTGTTATCACGATTGCAATTGTAATCATTATTACAAGTAATTGATACCGTAATCGAAAAATGTAACTGTTTTACTCGAGTCTGATGTAATCAGAAATAATGATTATTTGTACTTGCAATTACCTGTAATCGATTACATCGCAATAATTAACTGTAATGAATGACAGCTGCAATCGATTAGTGTAATCGACGCCATACAGTGAGTGTTACTGCTTTTAAGTTTTATGAGATTACACATACAGAACCTAACTAACCCTAGCAGCTCAGAAAAATGAGGTCCCTTATGGGAGAGATTGTGGGGTTCTTATAGGTCAAATCTCTCCATCAATAGCTTACATCCAACTCATCTCACTAAAATGATGAAATTCTGTTCTCAACTTAAAATTAGTTAGTTTTTTTACTAAATAAACGAATACAAAACATATTGGCACAAAATAAAATTAAAATCCTGATTAAAAAGCAATTTATCCTTCTTTCTAAACACATAGAAAATCCTATAAGTGGGCATCCCATGCAGATCTACCTGGAAGGCCCATCAACTTCTATCTATTGGTCTCGTAGATGGACAGCATGTGTTGAATTTTATGGGTTTCCCATTTCTACCCATATGGATATTGTTATATCTGAAGCCCATATAGATATATATAGGTATCCCATTCATTAATTTCTTGAGGTTATTCCCTTAGGAAGCCTATGCAGCTTTATATGGGTTGCCCATATGGATATTATTATATCAGAAGCCTATATAAGAATTTTATGGGTAGCCCACTTGAGTCCATATGGAGACTAATTATATTGGAAGGCTATACAGATTTATATGGGTTGCCTAATTCACCTCATCACGAGATTATTTAATTGGGAATCCTATATAGATCTTTATTGCTTGTCCATTTCAACCCATACAAATATATTTTGGTTAGAAGCCCACATACATTTATATGAGTAGCCAATTTATCCCTATCTTGAGATAATCTACATAGGGAGACCATGTAGAACTTATGGGTTGCCTATCTGAGCCCAAATGGATATTTCGTGCTGTTTTAAATTTTATCAGATTACGCATTTAGAACCTAACCTAGATAATGCTAAAGTAACAGTATGTGGAGCAACTGTATTTTTTACTATAACATTCTATTTAACTCATAAACAGCCGTTGAATTTTAGTGTTTTAAATTAAATACAAATGAAATATTACAGGAAGAACATCAACAAAGCATAATTGTTATTTTATTTTTGATGTAAACTTCGTGGGGCCAAAATGGTATCACTTATGCTTAAAAATTTTTTATTCAAAAAGTAGAAAATCGTTCAGATTGAACTTACATTATAAGTGGAATCATTCCTAGCATACGCTTACGAGAAAATAACAATTCAATTTTGAATTAATCCATAATTAGGTACTTGCAACTCAAAAAAAGAAGCGATTTTAACTAACCTTACCTGGAAGTGACATCACGTGTGTGTGTCGAACCTGATTGGCGCTTGAATTAACAGATATCACAATTTTTTGCAGCTACTTGTAAATTAATAAAAATACAAAGAAAAACACTAATTTTTGTTGTAAAAATTTTTGTTTACATTATTTCTTATTTTAAAGCTTTTTTCGCAATTTTATTTGATGTTGACAGCTGCCATCGTTTATAATTGATACTTTTTGTTAAAGCATATACGTTTAATGAAAAATAATGTATGCATTTTTAAGGAAACATATACAATGCACAAAATGAAAAAGATAATACCCTGAATAACTTTTGTTCTAATGATCGGATTTTCACTTACTGAATATCAATTCTAATGGTTTCTGAGGAAGACTTCAAATAGGCTAATTAATTAGTATTAACTATTAAGTTAATCAGACACAAAAATGCACTTTATTTTAATAAACATGTACTTTGTTTACATATTTGGATTTTTGATCCTAAATACAGGGGAAGGGGTGGAGGCAATCTGAAAATTGTGGTCCTAATATTTTAATCAGGAGAGCGGTTGAAAGTTTGGTCTCCCGAATGTTAATTTCACTTTATGCGCTTTTGGTTAGATCTTTAAATAAGGTTTGTCCAACGCTGGTTATAAAGTATTATGCACTTGATTTTATTTTACATGATTACATTCTATTTAAATTGATGTTAAATGAAAATACATCTATATACCTCTCATCTGAATATATTTTTAATATATTCTTCTTTGAATAAAGCGCTTAGAATGGTCAAACTCTCCTGTAAAATGCTTGATGGCCCTTCTACTCAATACATAAACCACTGACTAACTGAAGCAAGTTAGGATCAAAGAGCTGTTCTTGATTTTATCTATGTAACGAATTACAAATAATTGTAATTTCTAAACCCTACCAGTATTTTAAAAAATATACTTATTATATACTTTTATTTTCATCTAGTTTAGTAATAGGAATATATCTCATCACATACATATTTAATACATTCACTTGATGTTGAATCCTCTGGTGAATATTAGTAATAAAATATCAAGCATTCTTCTGTGTTTTTCAATGTAAAGATATAGCAGGCGACTGGTAAATATTGAAGCTTAACACATTGCTGACCGGCAACTTTTCTCAAAATTACCCCATATGCCCGGATATTGTTTTGAAAGCGAATCTGGAAGTAAAACAATATAAATAAATTTTAAAAGCTTTTAACACCCTATGATAAAAAGTATAACCATCACCTACGAGTAATAGTAAACCAGAAGTTTTGCAAATATATCAAGTTTCGTAAAGTTATAATAAATTGGTAAGGAATTAATTAGTAAAACTTGAAAATTGAGGAAAATTACGCCCACTTTTTAAAATGGTCACCACGAGATCACTGCTATTGAAAACACGAGTTGTGACCGGTCAGCAATGTGTTAATACATGTTTGTTGATTTAATTATTCAATCGTAACTACAGCTATGACTCCTATAATTTCACTAAACATGTCTCCTCATATTAATTAATGAGTAGTTGCCATACCACTTAACAAAAGAAAAAATTGTTCATCCTCATAACATTTGATTGGTTGATCGTATTTTCTTTCTGTAAAATGCTTTCGTAATATCTCAAAATAATCTCGTAAAATAGGAATAACATTTTAGTATAATCATTGCGGGTTACGCTATTTTGACGAAAAACACACTTTTCCTGATCTTTTCTAACAAATTCTGATACATCAGTCCAAAGACAAGAAGGTAGACAAAATTATGAGAAGCTGATGACTTTTACCGTTTAACCACTAAAACGGTGAAAACAACTGTTACTCTAACGTAATTTTAATGCGTCCCGTTCCTCTTGATACTTTTTGAATGATTTGTTAACTGCAATAATTCTTTTACGAAAAGCCCTTGGTCTAAAGATAAATTATACAACATAATGAAGAATTTAAAAAAATTATAAAATTTTTATAAATTAATTTGTTAATGAAACAAAATGGAAGAGTAAAGAATTTTAAGAAAATTATATGTTCAAAATTCTAGATTTTTATGTCGTTAGATCATTTAAAATGTGCTTACCAACTAATTTTAAAAAATGAACTATACAGTCGCATCGAAAAAACACCTATATGCAGAGATGTCAACTTACTCCGGACAGCAAATAAATATTTTCGAGAGGTAGTTTATTAATTGTGATTTTTGGTTTAATAAATTTAATTTATTAGGTTTTAATCCACCACTATTTTTAATTAATTCAAAGACTTTTAAAATTTGTACCCTCTATGATAATCTAAACTCATCAATTATGTTCTTCATTTTTCAAAAATCAATTATTGTACATATCAAATCATGTTATATCTTTATTTTCAATTAAAGTCTACAATCAATATTTCTAATGTTATGTAAAAACGTCGATTTGTCATATTGAATTTTTCATTGTTTTATTATTTCACAAGCGAACGGCTTGATTTTTTTTATGGCTACCACATACGTGCCAACTCTTCCGGATTTTCCCGAAGATTTTATTTTCATATTTAATATTATAAATTATATACTATTTTTTCTTTTATAATCTTAATTTTTAAATGATATTGATCACCACTATTCTTACAAAAATTAAGCACATATATTAATATGCGTTACTGTCATGGTTGTCAACTTAAGTTTTCTCAAATACAACGTATTTGTTTGCTTAAAATTGAAGTTTAAATTCCATTTTAATACCACTGGGAAAAATAATAATGGAAGGGATTAAAAGTTGGCAAGTATGCTACCGCAATGTATTCGAATGAACTTCAATGTATGTCATAATTAAATATGTGCTAGCTAAAATATAGAAATTTAATTAGTGAAATATGTATCAATTTATGTTAATATTTATTTATGTCAACTTATTATACATATCATACCTGCCAACTTTTAATCCCTTCCGTTATCATTTTTCCCAGTGGTATTAAAATGGAATTAAAACTTCAATTTTAAGCAAACAAATACGTTGTATTTGAGAAAACTTAAGTTGACAACCATGACAGTAACGCATATTGACATATGTGCTTAATTTTTATAAGAATAGTGGTGATCAAAATCATTCAAAAATTAAGTTTATAAAAGAAAAAATAGTATATATTTACTACCACTTTAAATATGAAAATAAAATCTTCCGGAAAATCCGGAAGAGTTGGCAGGTATGGTCAAATTATGTTTACATTTATGTATGTCAACTGAGATTCGATGAATCAGATATTCAAATGTTATATTTACTCAAGCAAAGTGCTCGTTTTTCTATTAGCTACCACATCGACAATGTTATTAACATAAATTTTCTGTAAATTTCTAGATGTATGGGATAGGAGCCGCTAAGAGGCCCAGGTGCCCAATTTTTGTAAATAAAAGTAGAGTAATCTAATAATGTAGAACGTATGGCGTGTCTAAAACAATAGGGATCTCTGTATTGGAAAGTAATTGCTAAATAATTGTTTAAAAACAATTGGAGCAAAAAAACTGGTAGAATGTCCTCAGCAAAAAAGCATAGAAAATTCTATAAATCAGCAACCCATGCAGATCTACCTGGAATGCACATCAACTCCTATCTATTGGGCTTGTAGATGGGTAGCATATGTTGAATTTTATGGGTTTCCCATTTCTATCCATATGGATATTGTTATATCGAAGGCCCATATAGATATATATGGGTATCCCATTTATCAATTTCTTGAGGTTATTCCCTTAGGAAGCCTATACAGATTTATATGGGTTGCCCATATGGATATTATATCAGAAGCCCGTATAAGAATTTTATGGGTAGCCCACTTGAGTCCATATGGAGACTAATTATATCGGAAGCCTATACAGATTTATATGGGTTGCCCATATGGATATTATATCAGAAGCCCGTATAAGAATTTTATGGGTAGCCCACTTGAGTCCATATGGAGACTAATTATATCGGAAATCTATACAGATTTATATGGGTCGCCTAATTCACTTCATCACGAGATTATTTATTTGGGAAGCCTATATAGATCTTTATTGCTTGTCTACTTCAACGCATATGGATATTTTTAGGTCAAAAGCCCATATACATTTATATGAGTAGCCTATTTATCCCTATCTTGAGATAATTTACATAGGGAGACCATGTAGAATCTTATAGGTTGCCTATCTGAGCCCAATTGGATATTTCCTGCTGTTTTAAATTTTAGCAGATTACGCATTTAGAACCTAATCTAGATAATGTGGAACTAACAGTTGGTGGAGCAATTGTATTTGTTTCTAAAGCATTCTATTTAACTCATAAACAGTGTTATTTTGTGTTTTAAATTTTATACAAATGAAATATTACAGAAAGATCAATAACAAAACGTAATTGTTATTTCATTTTTGGTTTAAACATTGTGGTGCCTTGTGGTTTTTTCTTTTATTTTCAAAGTAGAAAATTGTTCAGATTAAAGCTACATTTTAAGTGAAATCATTCCTAGAATACGCTTACAAGAAAATAACAATTTAATTTTGAATTAATCTTTACTTGGGTATTTGCAACTCGAGTAATCAAGTGATTTTTCCTAATCTTAACTGGAAGTGAGAGCACGCGCGTGTGTCGAACCCGATTGGCTACCACGATTTTTTGCAGGCATTTATCAATTAATAAAAATATAAAGAAAAATACTAATTTTTGTTGTACAAATTGTTGTTTACATTATTTCTTATTTTAAAGCTTTTTTTCGCAATTTTGTTTGATGTTGACAGCTGCCATCTTTTGTAATTGATATTTTTTGTTGAAACATATACGTTTAATGAAGAATAATGTGTGCATTTTTTAAGGAAACATATACAATGAGCAAAATGACAAAGATATCACCTTGAATAACTTTTGTTCTAATAATCGGATTTTCCCGTTCTGAAAATCAATCCAAATGGTTTGTGAAGAAGACTTCAAATAGGCTAATTAATTAGTATTAACTATTAAGCTAATCAGACACAGAAAATGCACTTTCTTTTAATAAACATGTATTTTGTTTACACATGAAAATCAATCCAAATGGTTTCCGAGGAAGGCTTCAAATAGGCTAATTAATTAGTATTAACTATTAAGCTAATCAGACTTAGAAAATGCACTTTCTTTTAATAAACCTGTATTTTGTTTACACATTTGGATTTTTGATCCTAAATACAGGGGAGAGGTAGAAGCAATGTGAAAATTGTGGTTCTAATAGTTTAATCAGGAGAGCGGTTGAAAGCTTGGTCCCCCTAATGTTAATTTAACTTTATACGTTTTTGGTGAGATCTTTAAATGCGGCTGGTTCAACGCTGGTAATAAAGTATAATACACCTGATTTTGTTTTATATGATTACCTTCTATTTAAATTGATATTAGATGAGAATACATTTTATTTCCTCTCATCTTATTCATGCCAACAAATAAATTACATTTGTTATGAAAGAACTTTTTTAGTGAATATTTTTTTATCTTTTCTTCATTGCGTAAAGCGCTTAGAATGGTCAAACTCTACTGTAAAATACTTGACGACTTTAATGTCATCTATTCTCTTAAGACACTTATGTCGACCACTCTCTACTCAATACAAAAACCACTAACTGAAACAAGTTGGCATCTAAGAGCTGTTCTTGATTTTATCCATGTAACGAATTACAAAATAATTGAAATTTTTCAAATCTACCAGTATTTTAAAAAATATACACATTATATTATTTTTTAATAAGTTAATTAATTGTTGAGCTTGTAACATCATAGATTTTTAAAATATTCACTAGATGCTGAATCTTTTGGTGAATATTATTAAAATACAAATATTCTTCTCTTGTCCACCATATAGGGATGTAGCAGGCGGCTGATAATTGTCGAAGTTTAATACGTTTTTGCTGATTTAATACTTCAATCGTAATTACAGCTATGATTTCGATTTATTCTTCTTTCTAAACACATAGAAAATCCCATAAATGGTCACCCATGCAGATCTACATGAAATGCCCATCAACTCCTATCTATTAGTCTTGTAGATAGATGCGTATCATACGTTGAATTTTATTTTTAACCATTAACCATATTTTTTTATCGGAAGACCATATCAATATATATGGGTATCCCATTTATCCCTTTCTTGAGATAATTTACATGGGGAGCCCATGTAGATTCTTATGGGTAGCTTATCTGAGCACAAATGGATTTTTCCTGCTGTTTTAAAATTTAGAGGACTACGCACTTAGAACCTAACCTAGATAATGCGGAACTAACAGTTGGTGGAGAAATCGTATTTTTTACTAAAACATTCTATTTAACACGTAAACAGCCGTTTAATTTTAGTGTTTTAAATTAAATACAAATGAAATATTTCAGAAAGCACATTAACAAAACATAATTGTTATTTTATTTTTGATGTAAACATTGTGGGGCCAGAACGGTATCCCTTATGCTTAACATTTTCTTATTCAGAAAGTAGAAAATCGTTCAGACTGAAATTAAATTTTTAAGTGAAATCATTCCTAGCATACGTTTACAAGGAAATAACAATTTAATTTTGAATTAATCACGATTTGGGTACTTGCAATTCAAAAAAAGAAGTGATTTTAACTAACCTTACCTGGAAGTGCCATCACGCGTGTTTGTCGAACCTGATTGGCTTTTGATACCACGATTTTTTGCAGGTATTTCAATGAATAAAAATATAAAGAAAAATGCTAATTTTTGTTGTAAAAATTGTTGGTTTATATTATTTCGTATTCTAAGTTTTTTTTTTCCTTGCTTGATATTGACATCTGCCATCGTTTATAATTGATATTTTTGTTGAAACATATACGCTTAATGAAATATAATTTATGCATTTTTAAGGAAATATATACAATGCGCAAAATGAAAACGATATCCCCCTGAATAACTTTTGTTCTAATGATCGGATTTTCACTTACTTAATACCAATCCTAATGGGCTATCTAATTAGTATTGACTATTAAGTTAATTCGATACAAAAATGCAGTTTCTCTTAACAAACATGTATTTTGTTACATATTTGGATTTTAGATCCTAAATATAGGGGTTGACGCAATCTGATAATTTTGGTTCTAATAGTTTAATCAGGAGAGAGCGGTTGAAAGTTTGGTCTTCCTAATGTTAATTTCACCTTATGCGTTTATGGTTAGATTTTTATTCCCTTGGGGACTGTTGATTCGGAAAAGCATTCGTACAAAATCAGAATCAAGTTGTAATTAAATAAAAAACGGTAACTTAAATGTAGTCGTTGCTAATTTGACAGACTTACATTGCTTTTACTTTAATTATTGTTAGTTTAACCATATATGTAATCAATGTTATTTCAAAGTATTACTAAATAGCTTTATTTTGAACAAAGTAATGGTGAATTAAATAAATCTAGCAATTATAACTCCCCCCACAAATAAACTGCTAAAGAAATACTTTGATTACCAGTTTTATCTTTTAACCCTGATTGATACGGTTTTATGCTGGCACGTATTTGTGACAGTCGGCTCGAAAGGGTTAAATACAGCTGGTCAAACGCTGATTATAAAGTATAATACACTTGATTTTGTTTTATATGATTACATTCTATTTAAATTGATATTAGATGAGAATACATCTACTATATACCTCTCATCTTATTCATGCCAACAAATAAAATTCATTTGATACGAAAGAACTTTTTTTAGTGAATATTTTCTTATATATTCTTCATTGCGAAAAGCGCTTAGAATGGTCAAACTCTACTGTAAAATACTTGACGGCTTTAATGTCATCTATTCTCTTAAGACACTTATGTCGACCACTCTCTACTCAATACAAAAAGCACTAACTGAAACAAGATAGCATCTAGGCCGTAGCCAGGATATTTTTTCGGGGTGGGTGGGGGGATATGGTAAGAGAAGCAAGAACCGTTTCAGACATGCAAAGTAGGTGAAAAACGTTGAAACAAATATTTTTTATTCTGTTGTTTGCAAAACTTAAACTAGTAATTAAAAAATACTACATAATACTTATTTTTCAATTAATATTACATAATAATTATAATCAATTTGTAAACAAAGTTTACAAAGATATGCTACGGGGATTAGAAGAAAATTTTTCGATTACTTTTTTAGGACAAACCAGAATATTCCGAAGTATGCTTAATAAAGTTAGTTAATAAAAGGTTTGATTCGACAGTTTTTGTTTTTCTTTTTACTGAGAGGCTCAAAGAAAGACTAAATAGTTTGAATTCCAGAATTTCGGGGGGTGGGTTGTCCCAACCCCCTCCCTCTTGGTTACGGGCCTGTCTACGAGCTGCTCTTGATTTTATCTCACTCATACCCGCCAACTCTTCCGGTTTTCCCGGAAGAATTTTTTTTTCATATTTAAAGTGCTAGCAAATTTCACTAAACTTTTTGAATTATATTAATAATTATAAATGAGTTTGACCACCACTACATATAAATAATTACAACAAATATATAGAAGCCAGGTACTCCGGTGCACCAATTAATTGTTTCCGCAGTTTACGACAGCGAATTTCAACCTGATTAAAATATAAATATATTTTTGAGGAAGATAGTGTTTCGGTAATTGTTTTACTACCGCTTGGTAAATCCATTCTCGAAACGAAAGAATGTTGGTAGGTATGCTCACTTCTTCTTCTGCTGATATGATATAATAATTGAGACTAATTGGCTTTGGCAAAGAAAAAGATTCGAGTGTTGGCTCTGAAGCCTCTGTTAAATTACAGTCAAATCTGAGTATGTAAAAAACACTTATTTGTGGTTTTAACTGCTTAATAAAAGAAAATAGGAGTAAAAAAAACTGCTAATTGATGCCTTCGTAATTGTAGCAGTACTAGTAATAGTTCATTTACGTCGCACTAGAGCTGGGAACAATGGGCTATTGGCGACGGTCTGGGAAACATCCCTGAGGATGATCCGATGACATACCGATGATCCAATTTATGACTTTTTTTTAAATTACATTTTCTACAAAGAGTATGAAAATATGCACTAAAATGGTAATAGCAAAACACCTAGCAATAGAAAGGCAAATCATCTGAGCGTCAAAATTAAATTGTAGTTAAATTATTTTAAACACGCTTTCAAAACACATTATACTGACATAAACCCGTAATTTTTGAAAATGAAATATGTCCATTTTGATTTTTTTTTTCTTACGTTTTTAATAATCATTGTTGCATTTCGAAGTTTTAAGAATTTATAGAATAAAGAACATCACCCAAATTGATTTACCTTAACCTATATTTTTAAATTCATTCAAACATCAATACTTCAAAGCCTTGGACTAAGACAACTTTCGACTTTCAAAAATAATGGCTACTTTAAGATGAAACATCATCATTTATGTAGTTTACTCAGCATTTATTTTAACTTAAACTTAGTTTTGAAAACTGAAAACAATATTTCCTTTTGCGAAACTTTTAAAGAACTAAAAAGCTTCTGTCACTTATCATTAAAAATTAGATAGAGATTTGTTAAACAATCGAGAAAATTGTCTGTGCGATGTAAAGTGTAATGACAAGAGTTACTTTTAAGTGACTTCGTGTAAGTAGATTTCCCTATAACCGTTTACAGACAACAAAAGACGTAGATCGGCATTATTTTCTCTGTTTTATGCACATATATTGCTTAATTCAATAGCACAAGTGAAGTTAGCGAAGGAAAAAGACATTTCCATTTTGAAAATTGAGGCAGAAACTTATTTTTAATTAACTTAACAGATAAAGTTGCCTCGGAAGGTAGCGTAACGCGAATTTGAAAATTATGTATCTAAATTGTTTTAGCTCAATAGTCTTTCTTACAATTATTATTTATCTAACTTTAAATAATTAACGTTAGAAAATAATATCACTTTTTTGCCTTATATATGCATTAAAAAAATAACGATCGAAGATTCAGTGAGTTACGCCCCGCAGTGAACTGATCGTTAAGACGCGGTTCCCTGAAGATCACCGAAGTCAAGCATAGCTGGCTACTGTTGGGTGACCACTTTGATCAGCTTGCGATGGAACCGAGGGCGTGCGATATTGGTCTCGTTAAACAATTCTACCGTAAGGTACACAACTTCGCGAGCAAAGATACCGGAGAGAGAGAGTACCATGCCTTCTGCAAAGGATTAAAATTGTGATGGTCTGTCTTCGGATAATCCTCTGGGATGCTTCACAGACAATCACATATAGTCCATAGTGTAACTCTAATGCGACGTTAATAAATTACCACTACAACTACTAAAATCTGAGTTAAAATAATATTTTTTTGTCATAAGCGTTGAATAACCGAGTAATAACGGGTAACAAAATTTATTTGTGGTAGACATTAAACTTTGAACCCAACTCAGAAGGTAAAGGGTGAAGCAAATGGTAAAATATCCGGGGTGAAATATTGAAAAAAAGTCGCTTTCATGAGTAATTTTTGGACTGAAACTACTTTTCCTTTTCATTACATAAAACGGGAAACAACCAAAACCTTCCTTGGGAAACTTTATTAGGTGGCCGTCTACCACTAAGGATGTTTCGTTATTTCATGTCTCTACTGTGGTTGTCGGGAGTCTGTAGATAGTACGATTTGACCATTTGTTGCCTCATTGAGACGCTTTCTCTCATGAGCCGTATCTGTCCAATTATTATCCTTTAACCCTTTCGCGCCGACTGTCACAAATACGTGACAGCATGAAACTGTATCAATCAGGATAAAAAGATAAAACTGGTAATCAAAGTAATTCTTTAGCAGTTTATTTGTGGGCGGAGTTATAATTGTTTGATTTATTTAATTCACCATTACTTTGTTCAAAATAAAACTATTTAGTTATACTTTGAATTAACATTGATTATATATATGATTAAACTAACAATAATTAAAGTAAAAGCAAAGTAAGTCTGTCAAATTAGCAACGACTACATTTAAGTTACCGCTTTTTATTTAATTACAACTTGATTCTGATTTTGTACAAATGCTTTTCTGAATCACCCGTCCCCAAGGGGTTAAAGATTGCACATTAACACAAACATTTCATCAATTATCAAAATAGATTTTCCGTGCCAAAAAAGATTAAGCAGTTTTACTAAATATTCTTCTCCACCTTATAATAGATTAGCTTTAAAAATTAAGGTGGAAAGAGCACTCAGAACAAGTCACCCATGATCAAAACCGGTTAACACGTAAATGATGAAAGCAAAACAAATTTGAATTAAAAAAAAGAGCAAAGTAGCCAACGGAAAAAGTGGAAAAGAAATAAAAATTAAAACATGAAAGAGAAGAAACTACGGTAGCCGATGGTAAAAATGGTGATCAAAACGAAACAAATCAAAAGGCAGGATATATTTCTGAACACTATGGAAGCCCTTTATTCAATTCCGCTTTGAGTCTCTTTTAACAAAACTGTTTTGCCATCATTATTCACGTGTTGGTGGTTCATAATATTGGGCGTCTTGTTTTGAAAGCTCGAAATACTTTTTCCATCCTAATTTTGGAAACTGATAAAGTTTTTTCAATGATAAGTATATCTTAGGCATCGTTGCGATTGGGATTTGTAAATCCTTGCTTATAAGAAAAATATAAGTAGTAGCTTATCTATAACACTGTCTGAATAAAAATAATGTGGTGGCTCATGAGTACCTACCTTTCAATTTGGTGACCCAGGCGCGAATCTCAAATACGAATTCTGCTCCCGGAATGAATCGACCACAGTACTGACATAAAAATATCCTCAGTGGTACACGGATCGATGGTTAGAATTTGCGTTTTCGTCGGACAGTGGTGGTTTTCCTCTCCAAGCAACGTAAGTTCGTGTTAGCTATTTACAGCTTGTTTTCCTAATGTTTGATCCAGGTGGTCCTTTCTCTTCTTAATTGGGTTTAAAATTACAAGGCTACGTGGTTGAACATTGATAGTCGTAAACTCAGAATAGGGTCGAATGTTTAACACGTTTTATAAAATAAAATATACGAACATTATGTCCATGTAAATAGTTATTTGAATATTTGCTATTTAAAGAAAAATAGAGATCGTTAATAAAAAATCCAGTAGCGCGTTTCCCATTACATTCAAAACTCGCTTAACTAACATTATTATAATATATTCAGTTATAAATATAATTTAATTTAGCTGTTATCAAAACTAAATTAGTCGAAAACAGCTCTCATATCGTTAAGCCTTTATTTACGGTCCACACTGTCACTCCAGTTCCAGAATCAATTAGTACCACTACACCGAAATGAATGTTTTAAATTCCTTTCGAAGGATTTTAAATTATTCCAATAAACACGTTCACTTGTATTTGGCAGATAAGACATCCAAAAGCGCTTCATTTCCTTGTGTGCTTACCCAAACAGCAATTATTCACAACCCAGTACACGTTGATGGGGAAAATTTCATAAACTTGTTAATACATTTGGGAAAGACTTACCAGTATCGCCAAATCCTGAGTTTATCGTCAAGTTTTCAACGATAATGCGTTTTAATGAGAACGGATCTTCAAGTTAGAAGACGTGTTAACTCATATAAGTCCCATTGTAGTTCGAACTCAAGTAATCTATTTATAATGAGGACATTTCGTAGGAAATGGAAATGAACCAACAAAAGGTGTTTATTGGTTTGCAGTTAGTTAAAGTCGAACGCAAATAAATATTTTATTCATTATTTATGAATGAGTAAGAGAGTGAAATTTTTTCTTCTTCAGGTTTTGAGCCTTATTTTTCCGTGTCAGTGCTGAATGATAAATGATTGAAAATTTAGTCTCAATTATTCAGTTTGACATTTTATTTTTAATCTCAGACCCAATGTACCTAATTAATTATAATTGATATTTATGGTTTTTAAAGAATTTTATTCAATAAAAAAAGAAATGCGATTGGAAATTGAACAAAACAGATGGATCTGTGACATAAAACTTAAGTTTTATTTTGTCGAGAAAAATTACTTTTTCTGTTTATTAATGTGTGCTTCAGGAGTTATAACTGTTATAGAAAGAAAAAATTAATTCAGAACAACTGAGACAGTGACATTCAAGATGACTCGGGGCTTAGAAAACTCTCCTCCCGATTAAGGCAACCCAGAAATGGCTATTCGATTCAAATTTTGCTCGTGGCTCAAACAACCTTAGCGCCGTTATAACATATTGTTAATGAAGGGATAAAACGAGCGACAAAAAATGTAAAAGGTGTTAGAAACTCTTGACATTTTTTTTTCCATTTATCCCTTTTAACGTACAGTTTTTTTGGAAAAAAAATCGGCCAAAAAAAAATTTTTCTTTCAATGTAAAAAAACATACTTTAGAACATTGTCTTCTATTTTGGTGGACAATTTTGATAGACTGCGCTTTTGTTCCATGGAAAAAGGTTATATTCAGAGATGCCAACTGCTCCGGATATGCCAAAATAATTATTAAAGAAATGGTGAATGGTAAACTACAAAGAAAATTTTGCAAATATTTGACTACTTTTGCTTGCTTTTTAGAATGTATAGCACGACACAAGTACTAATTATATAGAAATAGTGGTGGATAAAAATCTACTAAATTGAATTTATTAAACCAAGAATCACAATTGATAAAATACCACTTTAAAATATATATTTGCTGTCCGGTGCAAGTTGGCATCTCTGTATATTTTATTCTTGAATAAATGAGCGTTAGAGCCTACAATCCTATGTAAATGATAAATATCAATAAAACGATTTTTTCTTAGCTTTCACATTGTTATTTTCAATTCTTATGTGAAAAATTAAAGCAGCATAAAATACAACGCCGCTCGAATTATCTCAAGTGTACAAAGTAAGGGGTTAATCATTCGATCGTAACTACCAGTATGACTTTCATTTTAAATTATAGATATATAAAACAAAAGTATTCCCTGCGTTGATTTTCAATATTAAACTAGTAAGGACAACACAACATGGACATAGAGAAAAAATACACCCTTGCCCGAAGCAAGATTCGAACTTCAAATCTTCCTGGTATGAGTTCTACTCCTTGACCACCATTCCGTTCGGTCGGCTAAATCGTCACTTTATTTTTGATTGTCTAGTCTTTATTCTACTTTCTTCATTCTAGTTAACAATCTCCCCCACTGCACTACTATGGAGTCTCGAGTTAAGAAAACATTTTCATCATTGATTTTAACAGTTGGTGTTTCGTCATGATACAGTTTTGATACGAAATGATTCTCAAAATTAACGAAATATTACTCAAAGATTGACGAATCGTCAAACATGAGAAATTTATTTTAGAGTATTATGTTAAAAAGAAATATTTAGCATTTCTTTTACAGAGTTCGGTTTTCTTTTAGGCATCGATTTTTTATATAACACTTTCAACGAGGTCGGGTTGGCAGGACACTGGACTCACGTTTTTGAGAATGGAAGTTCGATTCCAGCCGGTCGACGTGTAGTAAATAGTGACTGGTGCAAGTTAAAACTGCCCAGTAACAAAGTCCTTCATATTCCTATCACAAACTAAACATTTGGGGGTACTGAACTGGAGATTAATCGTCCTCTGGTTCAGGTCAAAATGACGATCTGTGGATGAATGAATGAATCTGCCCTATAAAGTGATGTGACGTGTGGGTGAAACAGAAGTCGAATTCTTGGCTATACTTTTCGCCACTTGGAAACAGGAACAATATCACCCCTTGCCTTAATGGCCTATGACAACAATAACATAACACTTTCAACGGTTGAACTGAGGAGCCACAGAACATCCAAAAATCCCTGAAACCTAAAGCCAAGAAATTTAAATTACCAGTGAATGCGTTGATGTTAACAGACGATTATGACTATGGGAAAAGATACAAAATTTGGCGAGTAATCGGTAGATATAGCCAACACCTCATTTTTAATACTAAATAATGTGGCTACAAATTAATTGCCAAAAAGGCAGAATTTAATATAACCCTGCAACCGAAACATTTATGTAGTTGGAGAAAAAAAAGTAGCTCAAAGAAAAATAAATTTTGAGAGTGGATTTGCGGCTAACACCAAATTATTAAGTTATACACTCGAATAGAATTAAAAAGTTAACTGTTACATTGTTTGGAACATTACATTGTTTAGGAAAAGAATAAAAATATTTATATTCGATTTTTTTAAAATATTATAAATATAAATAATTGATATAATTTAATTATCAGAAGATTAAGAATGAATTTAAAAAATTACCTTTATGAAATTGAAGAAATTTTAGAAGCTAGTAAATATACTTAATGCCTATAATAGCAGCACAAACACTTATATATAAATATTATGTATATTTACCAGAAAATATATCTTGCTACTATGTAACAGAAAAAATGTTTGAGCCGCTCTAAATTATCTACTTTATACAATGCATTAATAATAATTTAATAATCTACCACTTTTAAAAAAAAATCCAGATTATGTTTTAATTTCACTTAATAAATCTAATAGATGAAAAACAGCTGCAGTAACTATTAAACAGTTAACGCCCAGCGTCATATATTTAGGACAGTTCCTTCTTTTCAAAAACATTCATTGTGGTGGGAAACTTTCTACAGCATTTCCATTTATCTGGGTGAATTAAAAGATTCTCAGTTACCACAATGATTTAGTTCTTTCTGATAAGATTTGGAATTATAAGGAGCAAGTACTTTTATATCCATCAAAGACTTTTTGAATGCTCTCACAGTAGAAAAACAATTAATTTCGAAAATATATTATACCACTTTTTCCATAAAACCACTTTTTGTATAATTTCAATATATAAATTTGGGACAAAACGGGGTAAAAAATTTTAAATCTTCAATAGTCCTACTGAACTCTTGCCACGCGGTTGCACTGTTTCGTTAATTTCTCATACGAGGTATGTATACAGAGATATTTTGCTTTTTTTATTTTCTGTATCCATCAGTAAAATGTATTGCTGTCAGATACCTTTATTAATTGTTCAACAGAATGTATAACAAAACATGATTTTAACAAAGTTAAAATTTATATTAAATATCTTTTTTTCTGAAACAATAGTTTCTAAAATTTAAACTACCTAGTTTACTATTGAAAGTAGATTCCGAGAATGATTTTCCTTAAATTTTCAACAAGAACAATTTGAAATGTATCTCATAGTGTTATTAATCAAATAATAAAATTTCTATCACTTTTTACATTTTAGTTACCTGTGACGTCGCTGCATATCTTTTGTAAAGAACACGACTTCAGCCTGATAAATGGTACCTATGAATTAATAATGTTCAATTGTTATGGAAANTTTAACCCTTTCGCGCCGACTGTCACAAATACGTGACAGCATAAATCCGTATCAATCAGGGTAAAAAGATAAAACTGGTAACCAAAGTAGTTCTTTAACAGTTTATTTGTAGGCGGAGTTATAATTTTTTGATTTATTTAATTCACCATTACTTTGTTCAAAATAAAACTATTTAGTTATATTTTGAATTAACATTGATTATATATATGATTAAACTAACAATAATTAAAGTAAAAGCAAAGTAAGTATGTAAAATTAGAAACGACTACATTTAAGTTACCGTTTTTTATTTAAATACAACTTGATTCTGATTTTATGCGAATGCTTTTCTGAATCACCCGTCCCCAAAGGGTTAATGGCCAATGACAACAACAACATAACACTTTCAACGCGGTTGGACTGAGGAGCCACAGAACATCCAAAAATCCCTGAAACCTAAAGCCAAGAAATTTAAATTACCAGTGAATGCGCTGATGCTAACTGACGCTTATGACTATGGGAAAAGATCCAAAATTTGGCGAGTTATCGGTAGATATAGCCAACACCTCATTTTTAATACTAAATAATGTGGCTACAACTTAATTGCCAAAAAGACAGAATTTAATATAACCCTGTAACCGAAATATTTATGTAGTTGGGGGAAAAAAGTAGCTCAAAGAAAAATAAATTTTGTTACTGAATTTGCCGCTAACACTAAATTATTAAGTTATACACTCGAATTGAATTAAAAAGTTAACTGTTACATTGTTTGGAACATTACATTGATTAAGAAAAAAATAAAAATATTTATATTCGCTTCTTATAAAATATGATAAAAATAAATAATTGATTTAATATCATAAGATTAAGAATGAATTTAAAAAATTACATTTATGAAATTGAAGATATTTTAGAAACTAGCAAATATACTTAATGCCTATAATGGCAGCACAAACACTTATATATAAATATATGTATATTAACCAGATAATATATCTTGCTGCGAACAGAAGAAATGTTTGAGTAGCTCTATATGATCTACTTTATACACTGCATTAATAATTTAATAATCTACCACTTTTTTTTTTAAAAAAAACATATTATGTTTTTATTTCATGTATCAAAATTATCCAAGACAAGCATTAAAAAATTTCAACTCTTTACTAGTCCTACTGAACTCTTGCCACGTGGTGGCAGAGTGTTTCGTTAATTTCTCATACATGTATACAGAGACATTTTCCTATTTTTATTTTCCGTATCCACCAGTAAAATGTAATTTTCAGATCTAAAGGAATACTTATCAACAAATCATCTGAACTGAAAAAAAAGTCCTTTTTATTATTAAATACAATCACAACTATAGAAAGATTTTAAAAACAAAGATGTAACTTTTTCTCACCAATTCAATGAAATAGACAATATTCAGATACATTTTCTGTTTTTTAATTTTCAGTATCCACCAGACTAACATATTGCTGTCAGATACCTTTAATAAAATTAATTTAAGATGCACATAAATTAAGGATTTATCAAAATTAAAATATATATTAAATATATTTTATTTTTTGAAACGGTATCTTCTAAATTTGAACTACCTCATTTGTATTACCTCATTTGTATCACATCATTTGTCACGTAAAAGGAAGAAGTATATATTTTTTATTTATTTAACAGCAAACGGAGAAAAAGGGGGGAGGCATTCCTTTTGTCTGACCTCTGCCGTTTCAGAGAGAATTCTGTTAAATATGCTTGACCTTCTAAGAGTAAAACTATTTCAAGTAAGCGCCACCAAGAATTACATTTCTTAAAATGATTTAATAATTCATGTACCTGAAAAGTATAATTTTTTTAAACGTTTTCAAAAAAATGATAATAAATTATAAATAATTATTTAAAGATACTTTTTGCGTAGAATAATCTTTGGGTAAAAGAATGTTATAACTCTGTATAAAATGCTTCGATGAGCTACGAGATATTGCGAAATACGCAAAAATTAAAATTAAGAGAGCAAAACTTTTGATCGCTTTCCTGATCATACTATGGGAATTGGACAGAATTCGAATTTAACAGAAGAGAAACTTAATAAAAAACCTGCGGTTATATGACTGATTTTGTTTTTTAAAATATTGTCTGCTGCACTAATTAATGAGTGCAATTAATTAATGCAAATTTAAGGTTTGGCTTTTGAATCATTAAGATCGGTTCTGAAGTCTGATTCCGATCATTAGTTCATATGTTATTCAGAGTTTTTATTTTTTTACAACAAAAACAAAATAAAAACAGGATAAAGTTAAGACTAAACACTTTATGCCTTAAATGCTAATCATGAGCTTGTTATAGATCATTATTTACTATAAAATATGTTTCCAAGTTTGATACGGGTGACTAAAATAGTAAAAAGTGGTGACGATTAAAATTTTGAATTTTAATAAAATAGATAAAAATTTGCAAATCTTATAGAATATTTTTTTTTAGATTACCAGAAATGTCAATTTGCTCAGCTTTGTAAAAAAATACTTTCTAGTAATATCAAAACTAAAGTTTTTTTAAGTTAAATATTTTTCATTTTTTTGTAACTTGACAAACTGAAAACATAAATTATCATAAGAAATGCAACCTTATTACTGTCGTCTCGTGGCTACGCTTTTATATAGTGGGCGTAATTTTCCTTATTCTACATGGTATACTCTTCAATTCGCTACCAATTTATTAAAATTTTGCAGAAAGCGGAGTAGTTTTAATTTCTGGATTACTATTGAAAGTGGATGCCGAGAATTATTTTCCTTAAATTTTCAACAAGAACAATTTGAAATGTATTTCATAGTATTATTAAACAAATAATAAAATTTCTACCACTTCTTACATTTTAATTGCCTGTGACGTCACTGCATATCTTTTGTAAGGAACACGACTTCAGCCTTATAAATGGCATCTATGAATTAATAATATTTACTTCTTATAGAAAAAAGTAATATCGATTATTTCTTTTCCATTACAAACTAACATAATTTATCTCATCGTAAGCGTAAATGAATTATCTTCTTCTTCCTACCACTTTCTACGTAGCAGAGAAGTGGGAACTCTTAATAGAAGCACAAATTAAATTTTAAAAAATTCTAAATTAAAATATACTATTAAATTGAATAAAAACTGTATCTTGTAGAGTGAAGTCGATTGCGAATTTGAATTCAGCGACGAAAAAATATCTAAATTTCCGGTCAAAAACCTAATGCATTAGAATATTAATAAAAAAAATTGTAATTCATTATAGCGTGAATAAATGCACCTTTTGCATATCTGAAAATGATACGTGTCTTTTCGCGAACAGAACTTTCAGACAGATCTAATCATCTATATTTATGTTTATAATTGAACCACGTTTTAATCGTTGCGAAGCCTGTTCAAGAGCGATACAATAACTGAAGAAATTTTCAGAACTGAAAGATAAATACTTATCAACCAATCTTCTGAACTCACAAAAAGTCTCTTTCATTACAAATTACGGTCACATCTTCAAAATAAATTAAAATAATAAACTTTTTCTATCCATTTCTATGAAACAGTTTGTATTGAGAAATATTTTCCTTTGATTATTTTCAGTATCTACCAGCAAAATGTATTGCTATCAGATACATATAATATAGTTCGATGATGCAATTCAGTGGATCTTATTTAAAGCACAATTAAAATCTATATTAAATATATTTTATTTTCTGAAACGGTAGTTTATAAAATTTGAAACACCTCATTTCTATCTCAACATTTGTCACGTAAAAGGAAGCAGTATATTTTTTATTTAGTTAAAATTACATTTCTTCTTCATTACAGACAGACCTAATTATTTATATTTGTGCTTATAATTAAACTACCTCTTAATTGTTGGGAAACCTGTTCAAGAGTGATACGAGAACAGAAGAAATTTTCAGATCTATAAGACTACTTATCAACAAATCTTCCGAACTCAAAAAAAGCCCTTTTTATTATTAAATACTATCACAACTGTAGAAAGATTTAAAAGAAAAATTTACTTTTTCTAACCATTTCAACGAAAGAGACAATATTAAGAAATATTTTCTTTTATTTTTTATTTTCGGTATCCACCAGACAAATATGTTGCTGTCAGTTACCTTTAATAACTGTTCATTCAGATTAATAAAACTGCAAAGATTCAACAAAATTAAAATTTATTTTAAACATATTTTATTTTCTGAAACAGTAGTTTCTAAATTTGAACTACCTCATTTCTATCACATTTATCACGTAAAAGGAAGCAGTATTTTTTTTATTTAACTAAAATTACATTTCTTAAAATGATTTAATAATTCATTTACCTTAAAATTCAAAATTTTTTGAAACGTTTTCAAAAAAATAATAATAAATTATAAATAATTATTTAAAGATAATATTTGCATAGATTAATCTTTGGGTAAACGAATGTTATAACTGTGTATAAACTGTTTCGATGAGCCAAATTTCCGGTCAAAAACCTAATGCATTAGAAAATTAATTAAAAAAATTCTAATTCATTATAGCGTGAATAAATGCACCTTTTGCATATCTCAAAATGATACGTGTCTTTTCGCGAACAGAACTTTCAGACAGACCTAATTATCTATATTTGTGTTTATAATTAAACACTTTTTAATTGTTGAGAAGCCTATGCAAGAGTGATACGAAAACAGAAGAAATTTTTAGATCTAAAAGAGGATTCCTTATCAACAAATCTTCTGAACTCACAAAAAGTCCTTTTTATTAGTAACTAGCCGCCTAAGGCGGTCAGCTGTCCGCCACGCTAAAAGTTTTCACAAATAAAGATTTTTAAAACATAGCAGAAAAGCGATTATCATATCAAAGCGAAGCGTTCTATTTACGTATCGAATATGTTGCCACATTTTTAATACAAAAGTTAAACTTTTCTCCACTTTGATAAATGTAAACTAATGCGAACCTTACAATTAAATTATTAATTCCTTCGAATATTATTGGTTTAGTTGTCGAAAATTAATATTTCAATTGTAAGGTTCGCAATAGCATACATTTATAAGAGTGGAGAAAAGTATATGCATTTTTTAATAGTTTTTTGAATATAGCTCTTTGAAGACGAAAAGGCATAGATTTTCTTACAAAATGACTGATAACTAAAAAACAAATCCAAATTTTTGAAAAAAAAAAAAATACTTCTTTATTATGTCAAAACACAATTATGTGCCGAGTTTCGTGCCTGGGTGAGGCTTCTGGGGCGATATATTGTTATTACAGACAGACAAACAGACACACTCACAGCCGCGTTTATTATTATGTATAGATTGCTATCACAACTCTTTTAAAAATAAATAAACTTGTTCTAACCATTTCAATGATATAGACAATAGCAACATTGACCGTTTTGTCCCGAATTTATATATTGAAATGATACAAAAAGTGGTTTTATGGAAAAAGTGGTATAGTATAATTTCGAAATTAATTAATTTTTCTATTGTTAGAGCATTCAAAAAGACTTCGATAGATCAAAAAAGTACTTGCTCCTTATAATTCTAGATCTAATCAGAAATAACTAAATCATCATGGTATCTCAGAATCTTTTAATTCACCCAGATAAATGAAAATACTGAAAAAAGTTTCCCACCACAATGAATGTCTTCATATACTGCTCAGTTGATATGGATATCTTTTAAAAAAGTTTGAATATGTATGCATATGTTCTTTTGCGTTAAATATGCTATGTTTCTTTAAGCTTGAACATAACCATTGATTTAAAGAGTAAATAGCCAATACCACTTTCTTTCATAAAAGAACCTTTTGCCTTACTGTTGAATCAGGTATGTATTTTCACGAACAAAACTTTCCGATAGAGCTAAAACTATACTATTTAACTTCTTAAGTACTTTTTCAAACGACAAATTTTGTCTCATAGTGTATAAAATAGTAGAGTTAGAAAATCCTTATTTCTTTAGACAGGAACTAGATAGCTATGTCAAATGCTGAAATAAATAAATGCCAAAAGTATTACTTTATTTATGTGAAAAATTCTTTCAATTTATAAATTAAACTCCTGTTTGATGTTTCTCTATTTAACATAAAAAAATATGAAGCAATCAATGTTTCTTGTTTTTTTATTTTTAGTAATGTCAACATAAGTAAATAAGGTTTAAGTCCAAAATTATGCTTTAAACACCTAAAACTCTTGTAACTTCAAACTAAAATCTTATTTGATTTGGTCCCTTTTGATCCACAGTAAAAAAATAAATAAATAAAATAATTAAAGTAAAAAAAAAAAAACATCGGAACTATCTTAATTTTTTAAATATCAGTATCTAAGTTCTTTTCACTATTTATTCCTCTCCCGCCAACTAAAATCTTTGAAGTTATTTAAGTTTTTTCCGCTTACTAAACGAAGAATACTTAAAAATTCACTGTGATGGGGGGGGGGGATTTGTATATGTCTCGTTGCAGTCATATTTTCACTCTATGCTTTCATGTTTAATAATTCTTCAACTTCATAATTAAATCAAACAATCGGTATCGTCCCATTAGACGATCCAACTTTGTAGTTGCTTTACGGTATACCGGGCAGCGCCACTTAACTTGAACAAAAAACCAGTCTAGAGTATAAAGGGCAAATGTATACCAAACAGTAGCACTCAATCTTAAAAAAAAACATCAGTGTAGATTAAACCATCCAAGTATAATATTTGCCTAGTATACCCTATGCCAGTGGTCGGCAAAGTGCGGCTCCGGAGCCGCATGTGGCTCTTTGGCTCCTTAAGTGCGGCTCTGGCACAAATATCCACGGAAGGCGCAATAATATTTCCATTAAAAAAAACTTAGTAAGAAAAAAATTACATCTTATTTTGATAAATTAAAATTCTTCTATAAATCGAGAACATGTATAATTTTTTGTTTAAGTTAAAAGATAGATAGGTAATTAGAATTTTATATTGTTGTAAAAATACGTAACGAACATCGAGTTTAATTTTATTAATTTTCGTAAACGCAAACCATGTACAAGTTACCGGCTGAAATTGTTCGTATGTTTTCGGCGTACTCCGGTGTGATACAAAGGTACCACAAGCATGCGCGCATACTTTTTCTAAAGTTGTGGGGGTACAAATTGGCTTAAAATTAAAAACAACATACAAACCTGACTTACTCAAACTTTCCAAGGAGATGCAAGCACATTGTTCGCATTAATAAATATTTATTAAGTATGAAATTTAGTTTTATTTAGTGTACTACTTATTTAATGTAATAAAAGTTTACTAAACAAGCAGATTTGGCTCCTAACTTTTTTAAAAATTGTTGTAATGTTCATATTTGGCTCTTTGGCTAATAAGTTTGCCGACCGCTGCCCTATGCTGATGTTGTTTTAAGTTAAGCTCCTCAGCTTGATATACCGTACTATGTAAAGTAACTATACATATAGATAGTCTATGAGACAACACCAAACAATCTTATGAGAAATTTTGCCCAAAAACCACATAACTCGTTTTTCTTTATAAAGCTCAGATTTTGGTAATTCAAAAACAAGTTTTCTAGCTACATTAAAAATATTTTTATGCATTTGCTTCGAAAAAAAAAAACACACAACACACTTTACAGTGCTATTTTACTATTGCTTTAAATAAATGAAAATGAATGTTTTCTCTAATTTTTTAAAACTGCAATTTATCTAATTTCAATTAATCCACAACTTGGTTTGCCAATCACTTTTTTGGCAGCTGTTACTACAGTTTTCTTCCGCTTTTTAAAAATCTATAAGTTTTCCTACAATATTATAACGTACCGCGAATTTCAAATCACGTATTTGAGTAATCACATTTTGACCTAATCGATTAACAACGATTTCACCATAAATCTACGTAATTTGACAATCCCTATTTTGTTACAGATTTCCTCATGACTTATTTAAATCTCGAAGTTCTAATACGATATTATAACATAACGTAAATTTAGAATCACGTTTTTACAATAGTCACTTTTTGACTCAGTCGATCAGCAACGATTCCACCATAAACCTACGTGGTTTGTCAGTCGTTTTTTCGAAAGTTATTAGTACAGGTTTTCAAGTGTCTACGTTAAGGATAGTGTTTTTCTACACAAGGGAACGCTGCAAGCTCAAAAACCGCCTATACTTCCGAGTTACTGTTTCCGTTGTATTTTAAACTATTTGGCTCTCAACGTGATCATTGTGTTCTGAGATTTTTGCAAACGTGGTATTTGATTACTTATTACTTGTGTTTACAATGATAAAGGTGATAACACTAACATAAGATGGTGCACAGCTTGCAACAAGAACAAACAATAATAAAAATACCATGTCACCTTTTTTAACAATATACCTATAAATAACTAAAACAAATTTTCACTTCAAACTCACCAAAATTACTAAATAATATTAATATCTTATGAAATACGGCAGAGTTGAGCTCAGAAATTATCTAGTTTATTTTTTTTTATTGAAAACAAAATTATCCGTTTGAAAATATCACCTCGCTGAATAAGAGTAAGCAGTTGCGAACTTTCTAACCGGAACTAGAGCAGGTATTGAGCTCGAGATTGTCATTGTTTACATTTATATTGAAAACACCATCCACAATACATTATTTCGTCCCACGAAATTCGAATCGAGTATTATTTTTTTACTCGTTCTAATGATGGAGATTTAACCGTAAATCTACGTGCCTTTATCGATCGCCATTTGGAGAATTGTTTCGTCACGGAATTTTTTTCACTGTTTAAAAAAATCTTAATTTTTTAAATACTTAAATTGTTTTGTAGGGGGAATTTCGAATCCCGCACTTGAAGAATCACTTTTTGAAGCAGCCGATTTTGTAGTACAAGTGGTTTTGTCGGTTGCTTTTTAAATTATTGTTAGGTGTTAGCACACAGTTTTTGGTATAATATTTTTACAATTCGCGAATTAAATAATCACTTTGTGACCCGCTTTAGCAACACAGCCCAGATAAGAGAAGGCCTATGCACGGGTTACCATAAATGAGAAATCCTATCCTTTAGTAGTCCAAAAGCAGTGACATCTTCTTTCATATTTTTTCTTCATTGCGCAGTTTAGTAGCTCGAAAGTAGTGACACATTTCGTATTTAACTCCTCTGCGCAGTTTAGGTTAATTACGCCGTAAAACTAAATAGATCCGTGAAAAGGCCTTCCTTTTTCTAAAAGTTGTTGGCTATACTCGTGACATTCCACCTCAAATTTTTCAATAGGCATGACTTGTGCGCATTTTGAAATTAAGGGCGTGATTTTCTGGCGGTAGAAATCATTTTACGTAAAGGCAAGGAGAAAACAGATGCGTATTTTTCGCACTGTGGTGAAAGGCTGCCTTATTCGCAAAAACTCCGGATTTCGCTTCCATGATATTAAAATTTTACGTTCTTATATCAGTGGAAACCAAAATAATAAAAAAAAAATCAAAAGTAAACATAACATAATAAAAAAGCTGAGTATTATCAATTCCTTATTAGTTACAAAAACTTAGAATCACAATAATCTGAGTTTCTGAGCGATATTTTGTAAATCTAAATCAGGGTGCGTAGCTAAATCTTTCAACAAAAAATAAGCACCTTTTAAGTACTTTTTAAGCACCCAAAAAATATTTTCAAGCACTATGTACATTAAAACACGCAAAATAATTTTCAAAGACTTTACATGATCATGATAAAGTAATGTAAAATGATTGGCGCTTTAATACGTTATGGGCCGAAATGGATTGTGGTTAAATGAATTGTAAAAACTTTGAATAGAACAACGTGAAAAGCACGCTTTTGCATAATACATGGCGAAAACCGACATGGTAATGAATTTTCAAAAAGGGAAAATTAAGTACTTTTTAAAAGCACCTAAGGGCTTTTAAAGGCACCTAAGGGCTTTACCTTTAAGCACTTTTTAAAAATGCTACGCAGCATGTAAGTACTACTTCCAAGTACTCCTTTGAGACTTAGTATTCATACGCATATGATAAAAAACATACATGTACTATTTGCACTGTCGTGAAAGGCTGCCTAATCACACAAAACTCCGAATTTCGCTCCCGTGGTATTAAAATTTTTTGTTCATCTAACAGTGGAAACCATATTCGATAGAAATAATAAAAAATTCCAAGTGCTCCTTAAAGACTTATTTATTTCCAAGGAGTTTCTCGGGAGTATATGAACTCTGTGCGCATACGTCACTTTTTACAGGACAGTCATGTAAAAAAATGACTTTTGATCTCATTGAAAGTATTTAATGACATTGCATGTAAAAAACATTTATTGGAGTAAAGGAAAATATAAATTAAATTATTTCCTCTTGACTCTTTTCACTCACAAAAGGAAAAGACTATTTAATGTTTACCATTTACTAGACTCAATTATTTCATTCATAATATTAATCTTCAAAAAGCAAAACGTATGTTTTTGGATTTTTTTTGGATAAAACATGCTAATATTTGTTTCATTTTAATTTTGGACAAAATTTAAAGAGCACTAAATTAAATAAAAAATGCAGTATAAACAAATTATATAAAATTATATATTTTAAATTATATAAAATTTGATATGATTAAGACAAGAGGATTTAAAATATTAACTTTAAAAAAAAAAGAAGAAATATTTGGATCCTTATTATTAAAATGTAATTTTTTTTTTTTTAAATTTTACATGTATTAATGGAACTTTTAAATTACATATTAATTTACTAAGTTCATGCAAGAAGAAAAAGTAAAGATAGCAATAAATAATTAAAACCAGAACAAATATTGAATTTATTAACACATAGTGAAATTATTCATATTTGTACATTAATATGATACGTCATATTTATGATAAATATTTACATTGAATTTCATTCACATCTAAATGAGCTTGTACAACTAAGATCTTGATGCTAAGTATCATTCAGAATGCCTTGTAATTCATAAATTCTAGGTCTTAAGGTAGCCAAAGTTGCTAAAATAGCCTCCTGAGAAAAATATTTATAAACATATAATATTATAAAATAAATATACATGATAAAAAATTATAAATAATGAATTTATGATAACCAAAAAGTAGTTTTTTTTTTCAGATACTGTTATATTTTTATTCATTATATTTTTTTTCAACAACCTTATATTAACACAAAAGGTTATATTGTTTATGTTCTAAACAACAATTCGTCGAGATTCTTAGCAAGCTCCTGTAACATATATAAAAAATGTCTGGGTGTTTGGACTTGTCATTTTTTGTCAATAATTTGTCAAAACTCTTAGTAGGCTCCTCTATAAAATCAATAAAAAAATGTATAGGGGAAAAAATTATAAAGAAAGAAGTTTAGGGAAAAGGGAAGAAAAAAACATTAAAAATGTTATTATATTTCATAACCGTCCTTGAACAGCTGAACTAATTTTTTGGGTTTAAGACTACTAATGTTCAACTTCAACTTCGTAGCCTTGTTATTTTAAACCCAATCCTGGGAACATGGGAACACCTGGATCAAATATTGCTTACGTGGAGAACTTTTTGATGCAATTAACCCACATTTGCATTACATGGAAAGGAAAACCACGAAAATCTCTGACCGTTAGCCTGACAGTAAGGGGTCCCCAACCCATGATCCTTCTACGACTGAGGATATTTTACGTGAGCACTGTGGTTGGTACAGCCAGGTACGGAATTTGTATCAACCAGCCATTGCTGGGATTAGAACAAGGTTCACCTTTTTCAAAGGCAATCGATCTACCCCCTGAGCCACCACAACTTTTTGAAAACTTGATTAGAAAAACACGTTTTTATATTTTACAGCTAGAAATAATGCACCAAATATTTAGTTGTCGGCCAATCTAGCTAAGTACTCAGTAGGCCAAATAATATCCTTATTTAAATTTTAAAAAATGGTTCATTTATAAGTGTATTAAAAGAATTAATGTAAAAAAGTTGAATTAGAATGTTGCTTAATGATGTCATGTAAAATTCAGTCTTTTCCCAGGTAAATAGAATACAGGCTTTACTATTATTTAAGCATTATGAATCATCCTGCTTTTTTCTTTTTTTTTAATCCATTAGTTTTTGTTCAATGTTATTAAAATTTGCTGCATTCAACAAGTTTATCATAGCATAAAAACCCTCATGTTAAAATTATGTGAAATTTTTTTCTGTTTTTGTATGGCTATTTAATTTTTTTCCGATTTCATTTAGTTTGAAATATACAAACAGTAGCCTTCATAGATGATTTGAAAAATATTCAAAACCCCTTTTTTTCAAATTTATCAGTTTTGTAGCATCTTGTCTTAAAAATTCTAATAAATCGAAACTGTATGAATTTTTTCTTTATAACTCATCCCGCTAAAGAGCACCTGATTTTGAACTTTAACAAACAATAACAAAAAAAAAATATTGGTATTAGTTTAATACTGAATTATTTCTGAATCAATTACTGAAAGCAATATTTCTCCCAAACAAAAATTACTTAACTCTATGTATATCTTTAACGTAGAGATTTATTTTAAATAGAAAATCGCTTATAGCTAAATATTGAAAAAGAAATTTAGAAGTTTCCGATTCCAAGAATCAGCAGTTTCTTAAGTCTAGTTTTATAAGTCCAGTCCACGTTTCCATGCGAATTAAACAAAATTAAATGTTAGCTTTAAAATGCAAATAGTCTCAGTTAATTTAAGAATCTTTTCTAATTCATTAGAAAATAATTTAAATTTATTCTAAATATGTAGTGGAAATTGAAGACAACCTAATTATTTTTCCTAATTTAAATATTTTCGAACAGATTTGATTTTATATAATGAAAATAAGACTCAAAATCTTAAGAAAAAATATTTTCTTGTGTATAACATCTGATTTAAGTTGTTCACACAATTCAATCAAAAAAGAATAAAGAAACTACAAGAGAAATTTTGCATATTCACATACATTTCAGCTACTTCAGAACAAACTCAGTTTCTGACAGAGATTTCTTAAAAATTTTGAGTTTACGACCACTAATGTTCAACTACGTAGTCTTGTAATTTTGAGCCAATCCAGAAGACAAGGAAACTTTTGGATCAGTTCCCCCAGAGGTATGATTTGTTATGGGAACATGGAGGACTTTGTGACTAGGCAGATTTAACAAGAAACTATCACCATTTACTACATGGGGAGTCTTCGACCGGCGGAGATCGAACCCACGATCACTTTGACATGGGCCCAGTGCCCTACTAAACAGACTATCCTGGCCTTTCCAACAGAGATTGTACAGAACTTACAAAAATAAACCTGTTGAATGTTTTGTGAAAGAACAAAATCTCCAATCTTTCTGTTCTTGCTACTGCACATAGCCCTTGATTTAAATAACTTTTTTTATTTATTACAATCCATAAATCATTTTAAAGTTGACTATTGTATTATATTTATTATAATTATTTATTTCTTTTTTAAAAAAAAAATATGTGTAACAAATTTAACACTTTTTTCAATGGTTTGAATAAAGTTTCAAACAAATTACAACTATTGAAGGACCAGAGTAAAATATACTTCTGAAATAAAGAAAATAAACAAAATATTTCTACGAAAGACATTTAATTTTTTTTGGAGGGAGAGGAATTACACATCAATCAGATATTACGATTTTTCTATATAACTACAGTGGTGGCCAAAAGTGTGGACATTTTTTGAAAGTTTCATGTTTTTCAACTTTGTGCGTTTGTAGAATATATTAATTTTCACTTAAATACAAACGTTTATATATCAAATTGAAGGTAATTCAATGTAGAATTTAATAACAAAACAGAATTAAAATATCTGTGTAACAAAAAAAGTTATGCTCATTTTAGTAGAACAAACAAACACAAATCGTTTTGAATAAGGACGTGTTTTGTAATAAAAGCGTACTAGCCAATCACAAACACCGTTCTTAGGACCAATCAAATGTCTGTAACTGTAGTTAAGGTTATTTGGATGGTAAAAGAGTTATTGTTGTGGAAATATTTGGCGGAATGATGCATACTAGTACAATTAAATAGAGTATTGCTGTTTTTGAATATTTAAAAACTAATTTTAAACAATGTCATCAACAAGAAGAACTAATTGGACATCTACAAAAAGAAGCCGAATTGTCATATTGAGAGAAAATGGCCTCTCTTATGCTGAAATTGCAAGACAAGTTGGTGGTTCAGTGACTTGTTCTGGTGTACGAAAGTTCTGTTTACATTATGAAAAAACGAAATCAGTGGAAAATAAAGCCAAATTAGGCCAAAAAAATGCACAAGTGCTACTGCTGATAGAAAAATTAAATGGCTATGCCTTCAAGATAGAAAAATTTCATCAGATGCGATTAGATGTGAAATGGATGCAGCGGGTATTGCAGTAAGTTCAAGAACAATAAGAAGAAGGTTATCAGGATTTGGACTACAAGCAAGAATTCCAAGGAAAAAACCATACTTAAATCAAAAGCAACCCAAAAAACGAGTTAAGTGGGCAAAAGAACACATTAAATGGTCAGAAAATCAATGGAAGCAAGTAATCTGTAGTGATGACAGTCAAATATTGCTCTTTGGTAGTGATGGTAGAAATTATGTGAGACATAGAGTAGGTGAAGCACTTCATCCTGATTGCATTGAAGCAACTACAAAAAAACCCCAACAAATGCCATGATTTGGGCATGTATGTCTGCAAATGGTGTGGGTTGAATCCAAGTGATGGATGGCATCCTGAATGCCAAAAAATACATCGAAACTGCCCTGAAACCAAAATTGACTCCTTCCATCAGGGATCTCTTCCCCAGCAACGTACCATTTATTTTTCAGCAGGATTCAGCTCCATGCCACACAGCAAAAGTATTCAAAGCATGGTTTCAAAATAAACGCATAGATATATTACCATGACCAGGAAACAGCCCTGATCTCAATCCAATTGAAAATTTGTGGCGACGTTTGAAAATGCTTGTACGAAGAAAACGTCCAACCAATAAAAGACAACTTATTGAAGCTATAATTGATTCTTGGCACCATGTGATTACGAAAGATGAACTCCAAACACTCGTTCACTCGATGAAAAGACGCTGTGAAGCTGTCTTAAAAAATAAGGGTTATCCTACTAAGTATTGATTGTGTAAGTATCACTTTAAAAAAATGCAAATCCAAGATAGGTCTTACTATTAGTTGCATAGCTTTTTTTGCAATACAGATATTGTAATACTGTATTTATTATTAAATTCTACATTAAATTACCTTCAATTTGATATATAAACGTTTGTATTTAAGTGAAAATTAATATATTCTATAAGCACACAAAGTTGAAAAACATGAGACCACCACTGTATACATAGAAGATTTATATTAATAATTAAAAACAAAATCTTACTTCAGTTCTGATTGTTTTTGTTCCTTGAATGGGACACACATTGAGGTAATAATCAAACAACTCTTTAGGATCATCGACTTCCACAGCCTCATCTTCAAGACATGCTTCAATACCCTTCAAACCTCCAAATACAATTAGCAAGTGACTGAAATATAAATGTAAAAAAAAAACAATATCAACAAGTGATATATGACAGTAAAAAGTGGAAAATATAAACACATATATATAAATAGACTAATGTAGGAATATAGTAGAAGTGGTTTATCATATATATGTTTAAAAGCCTACTTAGCTTTATTTTGAATATAAATAGAAGGACTTTTTAAAAACTTTTCAAGGAAGAAATTGCAACTTTAAGGACTTCAGAAATTACACAAATTTTAAAAAGATTTATGAAAAATCTCACTCAGACAATTTTTCTTATTCAAGTCTAGAAAGTAAACTAATTTCTCCATATAAAATTATTTCAATTAATAAAACAGTAATAATAGTGCAACCTATGAAGCTACTTTATAAGGCAGATTACATATTTATTGTATCATTAATATTTGCTAAAACTTTTAAAAAGACACAGCCAGAATATATTATTGATAACAGACATACCACTCTGATTTTAGAAAGGTGGTGATGCAAAACTTTAGAAAGATGCTTTCCAAATAGTAGACAAAGCATTAAAAACGAATTTTAAAAAAAAAAAAGAAAGAAAGAAATTATTATATTAAATAAAATATGATTCTTATATAAATATATTCACTAATTTCACGTTTAGTCATATGATTCGTGTAAATTGTTTCAAATTGTCATTATTCAGATTTAGCAATCAATTATAACACTATACATTTTATAAAAAGCACAAAATGCTTACTAATATCGAGAATTTCTATAATACATGATTCTTATGTCATTTAAAAATCTTGCAGTTTATTTATTTTAAATCAAATAAAAGAGACAAAGCATAAGTTTTTCACACATTGTTCGACACATATTGTTCGATTTGTGTATTACAAACTCGGTATTTAATTAATAGCATATTAAAATACAAAGATACATCTTAATAAAATCATGATAGAGCACTTACTTAAATTTGGGAATTTTTACATGATCTACATTTCGACCTTTATCTGAAGTTCCAACAGTGACATCATATCCTTCTGCATACGGACTTTCTGAAAATATTGCATTGAAACTTTTCGCAAGTCGTACGCTGTAGCCCCAGTAAATGTTGTCATTCTTAAGAGGTGCAGTAGGAGAAACGGCTTTACCTTTAAAATGCTTCTTTGCTGCAAAAAAGAGGTATTGGAAAAAGAATTTAAAAAACTTTATTAAAAGAATTTAGAAAGGAGAATTGAAAAAAGATTTTAAAATATTATAACATTTTTTGACTTGTAAACAAATGCTTTTATGAATATTTAACTAATAATAAAGTTTTTTATAGATAGAATTACTAACATATTATTAATATATTTATCTGTTAGATTTTTAAATATCATAGATAAATCTAAAAGATAAATGCATCAAATTTTAAAAACATAAAAATATTTGAATGTCTTAGTATACAAAACCAGGCCTACACGTTTAGCAAAATAATTTATAGAGTATCAGGCATTTAAAAACAAATATTTTCAGAATTTTCGGTAATGTTGCCAGCATTTTAAAAGCTTCATCACGAAAGACTTGAGACAAAGTGACGCTGCATATGAACTTTTAAATCATTTATATGTAGTGGAGTAGAAAATAAGTTTAAACCAATACAAAATAATACATTAAAACTTAAACATAGCTGATAAAAGAATAAATGTTTACAAAAAGTGTAAAAAGTTGGCAACCCTAAAAAACTAACAAGCAATGCAAAAAAAAAAACATAAATAAAGAATATTAAGAGAGTAAGCATTATATAACACTGTATATAGCCATTTTTTAAAAAAACATGTTAACATAATTGGCTCGGTTTTGATTCGTGACATTTTTCAATAGATAATCATGGTAGCAGAATTAATGTGGCACAATGGCGGGCGCCACAGATTTATTTCCGTCTTGAAGACAAAAATTAGAAAATAAAAATATCCAACGATGGGCCCTAAGGATACACCTTTTAATTTTCCAATGATGTTGCAAATCAAAGCAGAACTTTATGCTAGAGATCATGTTTAAAAGAAGGAAAAAAAAAAAAAAAAGAAACAGTGATGACAACAAAAAAGATACAATGTTACATTTAATAAAAGAAATATTTAAAACTAATCCAGTTAGGATCTTACAGTTTTACAATATTTGGCACAGAAATGGAATCTTTTTTTAACACTCATGCCTAATATCACTTAAATTTTAACAATGTTGACAGTAATGTGACACGTCACAATTTTGGACAGTTTTAATGAAGGATAAAAAAAATAAATAAAAAAAAAACAGAAATCCCAAAAAGACACTATATTAGATTTACATAGAAAAATATGCACAACCAATTTAAGTTAAGATTCTGACATGTTTTAAATATTAAAAACAGTAAAAATCTAACAAAAAAAACTTTTGCGGAAGAATCACGTGTATTAAAATGTCTCGTTAACATGATTTAGCCGAAGTTAGATTGCAGAGCTCCTAAATCTTAACCCTTACTTTAAATTTTAGATTGTGGTGAAAATTTCATCGCATTATTATTTTAGATTTGTAGAAGTCCGCGAAACAATAATCTTGGGATACGCTAAATTCCACAAAAAAGTTACACGCCTATCTCCTAGACCTGGTTCGCCCTTAGAATGAAGCATTATTTAAAATGACAATATAAACATTTACTAAATTGCACCAATAAGTTTAGTTAAATATCAAAACTATATCTAAACATTAGCATTGTAAGTAATTTTAAAGTATAAAATTTTAGGCACAGTATTATTCAAAAATAAATAACATCATCAATAAAATGAAAAAATATCAAACCATATAATATAACAGTTAAACTAATTTTAAGAGAATTGTAAGAAAATGAGTCCTGTTTTTACTGTTCATTAAATTTCGATAAAATGTGGCATTATTTTTGAAAGAATAAAAGCAACTTATTTAACATATTAAAATAATTATCAAAGCAAAGAGGAAAATTTTAGGATAGCAGTTCTACTTAAAACAAAGGGACAATTACATGGTGCTTTTGTCTTTGTCTTTCAAAAATTAGGGAATGTGATTTCTTATAGTTATTACATATTTTCTAGTTTTTAAATTATCTTTATTTCATAGATTTATAATTATTTTTAATTATTCTTATTATTTTAAATTCTAGTTAAATTCTCCCATTCTAATTATTTTAAATTAACTACTTAATTTTTATCTAATTTTATAAAGACAATATAAATACTTCTATTCCTTCCTTTCATCAATAATGTAACATATAACTTTTTATGCAGTACAAATGCATAACTAATTATAATTCCATGTTGTAACAAAATAAATATCAAAATTGGTTTTAATCTTACTTTCCTTAAGCTGTTCATTTTTAAGCACAAAAATGTTTCCATTACGAGCTGATAACAAATTCTAACAGTATTTTTAGTGATTAAATAGTAAGTCAGATTTTAAAAATGTAATTTTAGCTTTATTTTTGGCACTATTATTTCTTGATATCTCACCAATATCAGATCTCTCCCCATGCCAATAAGTGTCAATTTGGAACTACACTATAGTTGGATAAAATTGTAGGCATTAAGACTGAGAAGTATTTTTATGATTCATGGGCCCTTAGTCCAGCCATTGAAAATAATACAAAATTTATAAAAATGAATACTTGGAATTGTATTCCATTCTTTAAAAAGGATTACCTAATGATCCACTAACAAAGATTTTGTGAGCTCATGATGGTACACCACCCGACATCATAAGGAATATACAATCTATAGGACAGCTGCTATTACTGAAACTCTATATTATCACAACTTAGAGTTACATAAAAACATTTGAACTAAGATTTGTTCTTAGAATCAAAATTTTGACTAACCATTTGCTTAAAGCACTTATCATGGGGAAACCTGTCATTCTGGTCCACTTGTTGTGACAGACATCGGCAAGAAATAAATGTAATTTATGTAAAATTTTTTGAACAAATTAAATAATAGCATTGCATAGATAAGAAAAAACAGACAAATTACATAATATATTTATACAATCAAAATTGCTTTTAACAATGCAACAGCTAAAAATTTAAAAACATAAACTGGATGAACTTACAAAACTGTTCTTTATCTAGTTTGACTGTGACTCGAACATTTTCCTTCAAAATTTTGTCTATTACAGCTGGCTGTTAAATAGAATTAAGAATGGTTAAAATAAAATGTAATGAAAATTTAAAAAAAAAAAAATTTCACGAGACAATACTATAAAAACAAAATAATCGGCCTCAGGGTTACAGTTTGAAAGCAATAATTGCAGAAGACAAAAAGCAAATAATATAACTCAGGGATCCGTCCAGGCCGAATTTACTACCGTTTAGCAGTACCTTCACAAATTCAACTTTAGGAAAAACGGTAGTTTCACAAAATAATTTTTCTGAATATTTTATTTGTGTATCCCTTAAGAAACGATAAATCCATATATTTGTGTTGATTTTTTAACATAATGTTTCACAAATTATGTCTAAATTTTCACAAAACAGGTACCTCTCAGAAAAACCTAGACAGATTCCTGTAATTATAAATTTTAAGACAGGCAAATGTTATTTTCTATTCTTTTCACAAAATGCAAACACATAAAAACCTTATTTTTTACAGAAAAATTCATATAAACGTATGAAGAAAAATTAATAAAATGTATAATTAATATAAACGCATCTTCCAAATTAAAAGCCTACTTATGTGATGTGAAAAAGCAACTTATAAAAAATATTAAGCGATTGAAACTTCTCTTATATATAATAAGTTTATTAAAAGTAAAGCAACTGCTAAAGAGTTTTTCAAATTGCTTAACACTAATAGCAAATCCAAGTTGAAATTGAAAATAAAATTATTTTTAAGACAAGACTTTTTTTAATAAGAATATAAGGGTTCATTAATACACTCATAAAATGGGGAAGTCACAGTTTCGTTCACTTGCACTGTTAAACTATCTTTTCAGTTTTATTTTTCCCAAACACAACTAAAATTTAAACAATAATGGTACAATGAGTACAAAGTACTTAATAAACAGAAAATTATGACTATATATGAGAAGTAAGTTTTGAAAGCTATAATTTCAAATGCATTTTTTCACAATTACGGTCTAAATTTTTTAAAAATGATATTTTATTTTATAAATTACTTCATTTAATATTTACCATTTTAAAAATTATATTTTCTGTCCAATGATCTTTACACATATTCGACCATAAAAGATTTAAGGACAATCTTATACCATAAAAATTGTAAAAATTATAAGTGTTTAGATTTGATCTGTTGATAATTTCATTACAATGTCATAAAAAAATTTAGCTTCCATATGGAACTTGGAAAGTATTTCTAAAATTACATTAAATTCATTTATTCTTCAAATAAAATTTTGCTTAGGTTAATGTCTAACTAACAAACATTTAGTGCTATTATATTTATAACTAGCCGCCTAAAGCGGCCAGCTGTCCGCCACGCTGAAGGTTTTCACAAATAAAGTTTTTTAAAACATGGCAGGAAATCTGAAGATTAGTGGACAATTAAAGTGTTCCTGTCCAGCAATTTTGTCTTCATATCCAGTTCTGCTGCAGATGTGTTATAGCTCTTGAGGATGTTTGAAATTATATAGCTACAACGCTTAAGAAAAAAAAAACTAAAATGCTAAATACATGAAAAGAACACGAAAACGAATAAATTTTTTATGGTATCAATTTCTATTTCTATATAATTTTTTATGGTATCAAATTCTATTTCTATATCTGTTACGTCAAGCACTCAGGTATTATAATTTGATCTAGTTGTGCTTGTATAATTTTGATCTAGTTGCGCTTTCTACGTCATTTTGTTAACATCGTTTGGTTTGTTATTTAACATCGTTTGGTTTGTTATTTCTAAGTTAACTTTCAAAAAATTGGCTGGCATCAGCATTTTTATTCTTTAAGTTGTTTATTTTTTCTTTTGGAATTCGTTCCTTTTTAGCGAAATGTTTTTCAACCTAATCGAATTCTTTGCCGACTGTTCTCTGTATATATAAAGAAAATAAAGTAAATATTTTTAAAGTGTTGTGAAAAGAATTTTTAGTTGTACAAAGTACTACAATATCGCTATAAAAATTATCGTCTTCGCTTAAGAAAAAAAAAAAAAGAGCGTGGAAAGAAGAAGAAAAACTTATTATAACAATTATGAACAGCGACAAATATATCAAAGCGAAGCGTTCTATTTACGTATCGAATATGTTGCCACATTTTTAATACAAAAGTTAAACTTTTCTCCACTTTAATAAATGTAAACTAATGCGAACTTTACAATTAAATTATTAATTCCTTCGTATATTATTGGTTTAAGTTGTCGAAAATTAATATTTCAATTGTAAGGTTCGCATTAGCATACATTTATAAGAGTGGGGAAAAGTATATGCATTTTTTAATAGTTTTTTGAATATGGCTCTTTGAAGACGAAAAAGCAGACGAAAAGCATAGACTTACAAAATGACTGATAACTAAATAACTAATCAAAATTTTTGAAAAAGAAAAAAAATACTTCTTCATTATGTCAAAACACAATTATGGGCCGAGTTTCGTGCCCGGGCGAGGCTTCTGGGGCGATATATTGTGATTACAGACACACACACACACACACAGCCGCGTTTATTATTATGTATAGATTAGAAATACACATCCCAGTTAATGAGATGAGTAATTTTGCAGTATAGTAGGACTCAGTTAATCTAACCTCCAATGGATCAGGAATTCAAACTTGTCAGATAATCAAAAGAGATTCATAAGGTTTGTTTTTAAGTGAGAAATGAAATGTTAAATAAAATTTGTAAGAATATTACAATAATCATAAAATAAAATTGAAGATTTAACTCTTTTGTTAGTGTATGATTTTGAGGACAAAAATGTGGTTTATGTGAAGCCATTACCAAAATTTCAAAATTTTTACATTAGTAATATATTTTTTAAGCTGAATAGCATAACCAAGCAATAAATAATTTAAGGATTACACATCATCATTAATAAGCACATAATTTATTAATTCTACACTCTAGTCATTCACGAATTTCCTCTGCAGCTTTTATCAGACGTGCCAACCTAGCAAAATTAACATTCAAGAGTTTCCCTAACAAGAATTCAGGAGGGGTAAAAAAAAGGTGCACAGTATGCAACATTTGACACTTCTAAGGAATTTTAAGTAAAAAATTTATTAAATATAAGAATGCAAGAAATTTTACACACTAATAGATTCGTGGAAAAATATTAAATGGAAATAAAAAAAATTAAACACAGATTTAGCAACACTAAACTATATTAGGTAGATACTCTTTATTTAAAAAATAAATACCATTTCCTTAATAAAACATTATTCAAAAACCCTTGACACTGTAATAAAAATGCACAAAAACTCCTAAAAAATAAACAAATTGAAGAACTATTTTATTTTAAAAAACCAATTCAATACTAATGTATCATAATACTAATGTCTGTACAATAAAGAACCAATTATCCAGGACGCTCGGGACCATCTCTATCCCGGATGTCTTAATTTCCCTGTTTTCTGGATCGACCAAAAAGTGTCGTTAATCAATGTTTTATCGAATCCATATTACAAGGAAAAAGTGTAAACACATTTTAAAGTAAGAGAAAAAAGTAAAGCACTCCTAAATCAAAAAAGGAAAAAATTGTAGAAAAATTACATTTAAAAGAATAAAAAAATGTGCAAGTTTAGTCAAGAAAAACAAGTTTAAAAAATAATTAAAATTCCTAAATCAACTAATAAACAAAAGCAATGATTAAATAACGCAATATATTTCATATCTAATTATACGGGGGAGGGGGGATAAAATAAAAGGAAAACTTATTAATCTAAATAAAAACAACACTTGAAAATTATCGAACCGAAACGATAGTTAAAAAAAGGCACTAGCATAAATATTAAAACCTGAAACAAGGCAAGATCAACGGAATTAAAAAAAAAAAAACACCCTAATGATAAGATGTAGTAATAAAAATAATTTATTGAGTGCAAAATTTATCATGAAAAGGAAGAAAAAAAAATCAAATGTAGTGGAATCAGAAAAACGAAACTGCAATCTGCTTCATAAAATAATTGTATGTTTAAATTAATAAACAATTCTCCTTTTATTTATTTATTTTATAAAAACACGATTTTTAATTAAAGCAGGTGTGATTCCACATCAAGAAAAACTTGCAAATGATACCGCGCTTCCAAAGAATCTGAATTCATTCAAAAGAAAAATATTTTATTTTTATTAATCGATGTCAAATAGATAAATAAAATATATTTTTCTCTTTCACCTTCTGTTCACTGATATGCATGTGCAATGCATTTCCCCCACCCCCTCGTAAATCAAACAGAAAATGAAATCAGCATTGAGTTTGACGACCTAGAGAAAATAAAGATCTAAAATCTTAAAGGTCGCGGAAGAAATGACATTTCTCTGGGTAAACAGGGAAAAAAATTCTTCCCTTCCTCACATTTTCCTCGACTCAACTTCAAGGATGAGTCCAATTTCCACTTTTTTTTTTCATATCGTTTTAGTTCAAAATGGCGGGAGAATCGAGCAAAATTTTCTCCCGGGTTATCTAGATACCGGATAAATGGTTCTCTACTGTATGCATAAAAAAAAAAGAGTTGCAGATTTAGCTCTTCGCAATTAAGTCTTGCTAAAGTAATTGGTAGATGTTTTATTGAAATTGATCCATACTTCCGTTTCGACGTAGACATCCTTGAAAAAATTTTTTTTTTAATATACGAAGACTAAACGAATAATGGATATCACGTAGCTAGTTTACGAGTTTGTTGCCAACCGTGGAAAAATATGCATTATAAACAGCAAGATACGATGTCAATTCCAACTATTGAGTGTACCAGTTTCCCCACTCCTGTATGGGCGTCACTCGATATCGTCATGTGACGTCATCGCATTCAACTCCACACGAAAGGAGAGGAAGAAGATTTCACCCGCCCCCAGTGTAAGGGGGCGGGTGAAATAGAAGTTTTAAAGAGGAGGAACGTTGAAGAGGGGGGCAGCTACGCTTCAGGCAGATGGTAGTTCGATAAAAGGGGATGGAATTCATGCCGAAAGAAAAATAAAGCTTCAGCACTCACGAAAAAAGTAGGTAATTTTGAGTTTGGCCGTCGATAGCAGTAAAATTCGGGAGTTGTTCAAATCAATTCCGGAGGGCGGGAGAGTTGGGATCAAATTTCGGGAGACTCCCACAAAATGCGGGAGAGTTGGCTCGTCTGTTTTATTAATGTAATTAATTTATGAAAAAAAGCATTACATTTGTAATTAATATAATTTAAGAATCTATATATTTGTTTATTGAAGTGATTTTTTAATGCCACTTCACAATTTACCTTGATATAATTAATGAATTCTACATCATAATTTAAGTATTAATATAAGTTAAAAAATTTTTGAATAAAGTTGCATTTGCTCATTCTTAATATCCTAGATACAGTTAAATAACTAAATAAAACATAAGTGGATGGGAAAAAAAGTGTATCTATACATCAAAATATTTAGTTTCAATATACCTTTTGCAAACCTATATTTATGTATGATCCTTTGCCTTGTTTAACTGGCTTGTTCAAAACTATCCCTTCACGATACTCAGACTCATCATTAATTGATAAATGTGATGGCAGTTGAAGTGGATGTATTTCACCTATAAAAAAAAATTTAAAACTATAATATGCTAATAGAACAAGAAAATAGATTTTATAAAGGCTAAAATACTGGTTATTTGCACTTTTATTCAGGCAGTGTTTCCAAAATTGGCATAAAGTGGCGTGTAAAGATGAAAGGATGTTAAATGCAAAAACCCTGATTAAAGGCTCTTTTAAATGGAGTACAATCATAGGGATCAAAAAGTCAACTCTATTTAAAAATTTGAAAGAAAATAAAGAGTTACCAAAATCTAAATACATTTTTATACAAGTAAGCTTTAATAAAATTTGATAACATGGGAAATGATTGCACAGATATTACTAAAGAAACCAGAAATTTGGATCCCACACCCACTGTCACTTGTGATGACACAAAAGCAGTTGTCAAGTGCAATTTTTAAAAAAACCCTCAATTCTAGATATTGATTGTCGTAGAAACCTCTCGTTCCCAACAGTAAGACTACATTTGGGCCATTTCGAGGACATTAAGATTTCTTCAGATAAGACCAGATTATAACCCATGTCTGTCAAGTTATTCAGGCTGAACGTTTTGAGCTTGGCTCAGCACCAGAGGACATCCTACACAGTCTTCAAGTTCAGAACTCACAAAACCCATTCTCCAAAACTTTTGGAAATATTCAGCAATGCCATAGACAAGACAACAACAATTGAATCCTTTGAAGCAGATCAAACAAAATTGATTCCTTAGTTTTGTTATCTATGAACACAAAGTCAGCTAAAAGTTATATGAAATGCATGCAAAGAAACATTTACTAGTAACCACTCTACATTACAAAAAGTTACTCCTTTTGCAATGCGTTGCTAAAAATTTTTCTAATTCTCATTATACAAAAAGTAACAGAAGAATTTAGCACTTTTAACCTAGAAATGTTTAAAGAACATTCTAATCTGGAAATGAAATTGATGTCAACTAATTGAAGTAATTTTATGTGAAAGTTTCCCAAACAGTCAACAAATTATCAATTTTTATTTATTCATTTCATTTTTTTTTTTTTACCCTTTTTTAGAAGATAATGTGGCAATAAAGCCAGCTTAGTTTTAAAAAAAGATTTATTTTAATTGGAAACTCAATGTTAATATTTATTTCAGATAATAAAGAAAGATTTTTAATTTTTCAACCAAAGCACTTTAACGATGGAGCAAAACATTGGCGTTAATTACATATTTTCAAGAAAGTTAGAAAAATCAGTTGTCTTTGTCAGAGCATTTTATTTGTTATTGCTCTGGGTTATTATTTCTCCCTAGCATACATCAAATAATGTAATTTTTTGATAATTTCATGGTACAGATAAAAAAATGGTTGTAATATAAATTTCGAACTATAAAAACAAGCATTAGTTACTAAATTTGAAAGGATTTCTAGATTACAAATCTTAATTTTGTGCCCAAAGAACTAATATCAATTCACTCCAACATTTAAATTTTTTGAAGCCTTTATCTGTAGGAGTGATTGAGAGTAAAACTCAAAAATCCTGTAAATTTTCTTGAGTAAAATCATCAATGACACATTTCAAAAAATTAATGTCTTTATAAAT
>NC_092209.1:9648359-9679384 GCF_043381705.1 Parasteatoda tepidariorum
TGCGTTAATAACGTAAACAAATATTTCTTATGAATTTGTATTGATTTTGTTATCGTCGACTGGTGATTTAGAGAACAAATAATGACTTAGTCCAAGAAAAAACACATCATAGCTTAGCTGAATGAAGAAGAAGAAATGTTTAATGTTAAAATCAAAGTCTTGGCTGATTTCAATGCTCTGTTGGAAGTTGTCTGCCATTGCTTCTGTCGTTAACGCTACGTTGTAATCCAGCAGCAGTTGATTCGGGGGTCAGTCGTTGTTCAAGCTGAGCGTTCGATGACGTATGCTGTCTAGCTCACAAACTGACCAATAAGGTGTTAACGCTGCTTTCCAGCTGACGTTGTGTAACGCCGACCTGTCCTAAGATACCAGGCCTTAAGATAGGTACTCTCACCGCCACAAAGTCTGCGGCAGTCTGTTGCTATGGAAACAAGAAGAGGGCATTTTAGGGAGGGCAGCTTCGATGAAGACATCTCCTTTTCTCTCGCCGAAACCTGTCCTAACCAGTAGGTTTTTCGTATTTTATTATGAAAAGTACTTTTTTCTTTTACTCATTTTTTCTTTATTTATCTTTTTACCCTGGTTGATACGGTTTTATGCTGGCACGCATTTGTGACAGTCGGCGCGAAAGAGTTAATTGTAAAAAGTACTTTTTTAAAAGTTTCCATGATATTTTTTCTTCTTAAAAACTATGTTCAATTTAGTTCCAAATAGTTTCCTAACTTAAAAGTTTTTAATCTATTTCAAAATCAAGACGGAAACTAGCGTACTTCTTTCTCCTATGGCACTCCACACGCTAATGATGAAAGCACGCGAAGATGTTGCTTTAGATAAAGAGTTCTGATCTACACCACCTGTAACCCATTACGTTCGCCAGTTGCGATTTGTGTTTAGATTTATCTGCTGTCACGTTATTCAAAGTTTTTATTTTTTTGCAACAAGAACAAAACACAAACAAGATAATGTTAAAACTAAGGATTTTATGCATTAAATGCCAATTATAAACCTGTTATAAATCATTATTTATTACAAAATAGGTTTTTTTTTTAAATAGTGTGCATTTCCAGGTTTGCTACGGGTGACTAAAAAAAATATCTTCTAGTAATATCAAAATTAAAGTTATATTTAGTTAAGGTTTTTAAATTTTTTTGTAATTTGACATATTAAAACTATTAAGTATCATAAGAAATGCAACATTGTTACTGTTGTCTCGTGGCGACACTTTTAAAGAGTGGGCGTAATTTACTTAATTCTACATGGCTTACTCTTCAATTCGCTACCAATATATCAGAATTTTGCAGAAAGCAGAGTAGTTTTTATTTCTAGTTTACTATTGAAAGTGGATTCCGAGTGCGGTTTTCCTTAAAGTTTCAACAAGAACAATGTGAAATGTATCTCATAGTGTTATTACACAAATAATAAATAAATAAAATTTCTAACACTTTTTACATTTTAGTTGCCAGTGACGGAGCTACATATCTTTTGTAAGGAACACGACTTCAGCGTGATAAATGGTACTTATGAATTAATAATGTTTGTTTGTTTTGGAAAAAAGTAATATCGATTACTTTTTCCATGACAAAGTAACACAATTTATAGCATCGTAAACGTATGATCCCCTACTTCCTACCACTTTCTACGTAGCAGATAAGTGGGATCTCTTAGTAAGCACACAAATTAAATTTAATGAAATTCTGGATAGAAATATATTATTAAATTTCTAGAAAACCGCGTCTTGTAGAGTGAAACCGATTGCGAATTGCAATAAGTGACGAAAAAATATCCAAAATTCCGGTCAAAAATCTAATGCATTAGAAAATAAAAAACAATTGCTATTCAATATAGCGTGAATAAATGCATATCTGAAAATGATACGTGTATTTTCGCGAACAGAACTTTCAGACAGACCTAATTATCTATATTTGTGTTTATAATTGGATCACATTTTAATCGTTGCGAAGCCTGTTCTAGAGCGATACGATAACTAAAGAAATTTTTAGAACTGAAAGATGAATACTTATCAACCCATCTTCTGAACTCACAAAAAGTCTCTTTCATTAGAAATTACTGTCACATCTTCAAAATAAATTAAAATAATAAACTTTTTCTATGAAATAGATTATTTTCAGTATCTATCAGCAAAATGTATAGCTGTCAGATACGAATATTAAAGTTCAAAATTTCATTTTCAAGACACAATTTGTTAGGAAATTAAAAGGTATATTAAATATATTTTATTTTCTGAAACGGTAGTTTATAAAATTTGAACTACCTCATTTCTATCTCAACATTTGTCACGTAAAAGGAAGCAGTATTTTTTTTATTTAGTTAAAATTACACTTCTTAAAATGATTTAATAATTCATATACCTTAAAATTCAAATTTTTTTAAAACGTTTTCACGAAAAAAAAAGAAATAATTATTTAATGCTATTTTTCGCTTAGAATAATCTTTGAATAAACGAATAATTATAACTGCGTATAAAATGTTTCGATGAGCTTGAAAATTCATCGATATATTGATTAACACTCAAAAATTTAAATTAAGTGAACTAAACTTTTGATCGCTCTCCTGACCATACTATTGGAACCATTTCTACAGAATTCGAAGGAAAAGAAACTTAATAAAAAATGTGCGGTTATGTTTCTTAAAACATTGTCTGCTGCACTAATTAATGAGTGCAATTAATCAATGCAAATTTAAGTTTTAGTTTAAATTACTTTAAGATGATTCAAGGTCCAATCAATTTTTTTTCTTTATAATAAAAAATAAATAAATCCTTATTCATGAAGATTTTTAATAATTTTTCGTTATTCTGAATAACGGATGCCTATATCATACCTTCCAATTTTCAATCCCTTCCATTATCATTTTTCCCAGTGGTATTAAAATGGAATTAAAACTTTAATTTTAAGCAAACAAATACGTTGTATTTGTGAAAATGAAAACTTAAGTTGACAACCATGACTGTAACGCATATTAATATATGTGCTTAATTTTTGTAAGAATAGTGGTGATCAATATCATTTAAAAATTAAGATTATAAAAGAAAAAAATAGTATATAATTACTACCACTTTAAATATAAAAATAAAATCTTCCGGAAAATCCGGAAGAGTTGGCAGGTTTGCTATATCTGATGCAAACCATGAAGTGTTTAAAATATAAACAATAAAATACAAACTTTCGCGGTAAAGCAACCTCTTAAATATTCGTAAATACTAATTCTGACGGGTTTTAAATTTAAACCCTGAAGGGTTTCTCTCGCTTTATAATATCCTCTTTAATATTCGTAAAAGTAAACCATGAAGGGTTATTCTCACGTTATAGCGTTCTTTAAAATATTTGTCGATAAAAGCTTTTGCAATTCTTTTTAAGTTTTATTCTAACAAAAAATGAAATGAAATAAATAAAAATGAATAAAAAAAAACTTTTAAAAATGAAATTGGAAAACCAAGCATTTTCTAAGGATTTGGTTTCTGAGAGGAAAACAATATCTTTCACCATAAACCAATCATTTCAATCGCTGAAGCTAAAAATTCCGGCGGGTTAGTTTACGCAGGAAAAAAAGGGTAAAATTCCAAGTCGGAAAAATGCAAGCTATTCTCTTTTCACTATAACAAGGGATTGAGCTGGACGTTGTCCAAGATTAAGACCCAGCGTTCCAGTTCCGCAGTTCCGGTTCACTCCGGAGCGAAGAAATTCGTAGTACTCGGGCAAATCCGGAAATTAAAGTATCCAGATTTCTGTGAGAAAAGAGGGTAGAGAGCATATCATGCGCGAACACTTTTATATATTTCATATTTGTACTTTTTTTTTTACTTCTCATGCAGTAGCATAAAACACGTGGACAATTTTATGATATTTATTGCCAATAAATAATAAATTAATTGGTTTATCAGTGGTTGAGAATCACTGATATAATTAGATATAACGAGTGGAAAATTTTATGGTATTTATTGCTCATAGATAGTATTTAAATCGGATTATTATTAGTTATGTGTTATAGATACAATTACATTAAAAAGAAGTGGGCAAATTTTATGATATTTATTGCTCATAAATAATAATTTCATCGGTTAATTATTATTTATGAGTTATTGATATAATTTAATTCGCTTTTAATATCATTTAATTTGTTTATGAAGTGATTTGTTTGACATTTTGTAGGTTTTATTATTTTGGCTATCAATTTAGGCAGTAAATAAAAGTATTAAATTAACCGATTTCTTTTAAATTATGAATTATTGGAATATATGAAAAAATAATTGTTGGCAAAATTAAGTTTTTATTTAGTTTTATGCGGAACTAATTCATGCACGCAGCACAGCTGCAACTTGTACTCTTTTCTTATTGCAGAAGAATTTATTCAGTAAAGATAATTTGCATTTTAAAATTATTTATTTGCTTCAGATGTTATATACATTAAGTGCAAGATTTTCAAAACTTAAAAGTTTAAGTTACTTTTGCATCATTGGCATGAAACTGTGATTTCTTTAATGATTTTTTTTTCTTAACTTATAACAATCCCGTCCTAAATGAGTTGCTATATTTAGGTTAAAACTTTTTTGTCCCAAATTAGTTTCTCCATTTTCAGGAAGTGAAATCATAAATAATTTCCAACTCAGTTTCGTAGATCGACACCGGTAAAATTATACTACCAATGAATTCACAATTCATTAGCTAGAAGATAGTTTTAAGCGATTACCCGTGATTGGATCCTTACAAAATGGGAAATGTCTTAAGGTGGTGCGAACCATGAATTTTTGAAACTAATTTGATACTGATTTAGGGAGTAAATACTTGGTAAGTAAATGCTATTGATTGATATCATAGTACCCTGATATCTCTGAAAAGTGTTCAAACAAAATCATAAAATCATCACCATTAATGAACAGCTTAAAAATGTTGCAACTAATTTAGGACAAATGGAGCAATTTTAACAATAAAATCTAAAAATTATCAATAATTGTTTCAAATTACAGTGGAGCCTCCAGACAAGACCACCTCTGTGTATCGACCGTCTTTATATACGACCACTTTTGGGAGGCAATGAAGTTTTTCCAAAGATTGCGCGTTGAAGAAAACCATTAGGAGAGGCCAAACCTCAAGAGATCAAAACCTCTTTCAGTGACCGGGAAAACCTCTACACCAAATGCGGAAAACGTCATATAAGAAAACACAAAAAAATATAGAAACAATAAATATTAACAAAACAAATAAGTAGTTTAAAATATATTTGTGTGAGGTTCTTATTTAGAGAGCTTTTTTTGACGATCGGAAAAAGATCTACAACCTCATATCGCAGTCAGAGTGCACTAAGGAAGATGTTATCAATGATTTATTTTTAGAGTCATACCTGCCAACTCTTCCGGATTTTCCGGAAGATTTTATTTTCATATTTAAAGTGGTAGTAATTATATACTATTTTTTCTTTCATAAATTTAATTTTTAAATGATTTTGATCACCACTATTCTTACAAAAATTAAACACATATATCAGTATGCGTTACTATCATGGTTGTCAACTTAAGTTTTCTCAAATACAACGCATTTGTTTGCTTAAAATTGAAGTTTTAATTCCATTTTAATACCACTGGGAAAAATTATAATGGAAAGGATTAAAAGTTGGCAGGTATGCAGAGTTGATAGTTAAATTAGACATTAAAAAAAATTATTTAAAAAAAAAAAGAAGAAAAACTAAGCATCGCAAATAATCAAACTTCTTTTAATTTTTTAAAGCTAACTAATGTTTATGATACAAAATTGAATGAAATATAATTGTTTATTTATTTAAAATAGTTCTACCATTCATAATTGGTAAATTTGTTTTTACACATAATTATATCAGTAGGGATAATTTTTTTATTGAAGCTAAATTTTATTCATATATCCGGTTTTCATAAGGCCAACACAAGTGGCATTTCCGCACCAACAAAATGACATTCACTAAAATTAAAATTGTTTGTGAAAAATCCTGAACCTTCGATAACATTTTGAAGTCAATGGAGGTGACCCCTAAGAATGACCAACGACCGTTTCACTATGGAACAGGGAGTCGTCGTTCTCGAGGGGTTTCACTGTATTAAGTTTACAACTCAATGTTATACAAAGTATTATTAAACTATGTAATTTAAAATCAGAAATATATAGAATAGGTCAAATAGCTCTTGAAAAATGAAACTTTAAATTTATGACTTTTTGAAATGACTGTCGACTTGTAATGACTTTAAGAAACTATTCGATCGATTTTCTATGGATTCTCGAAACCTGTCATTTTAATTTCGCACCTCCTGTAAGTTTTAACGTAATTACGTTGATTTAGTTTCAACGTAAATGTTTTACGCAATGTTATTGTTTTTGCGCAACTGCTCAGTAAAAGCAAAGAATATGTAAATCTTTATTCTGCTGTTGTTGTCGAGGGCCATAAAGGCAAGGGGTGCGGTTGTTCTTGTTTTTCCAGTGGTGCCATCTATGGTCAAGAATTGAAATTGTACCACAGCTATACGTGACATCCGTTTATAGGGTGGACCTATTTATACATTCATTCATCCCCAGATCACAGGTTGGACCTAAATCAAAGAGCGATAAATCTCCAATTCAGTATCCTCCGATGTATAATTTGTTATGGGAACATGGAGGACTTCGTGATCCGACAGATTTAACGTGCACCAGTTACCATTTACTACACGGGGAGTCTTCGGCCGGCTGCAGTCGATCCCTTTGTCACAAACGAGAGTTCAGCGCCCTTCCAACCCGACAATCCAGGCTTAAATCTTTATGTAATTCTTATATATAATTTTTTTGGTAAAAATAAGCTTTAAATATGCGGAAGATTTTATTTTTTTAATCGTGGTGACAAATTTAAAATTTGCACCTTTTCTTAGCGAGTAACCTAAGGTAAGGTAAACCTTCCAATCAGTTAGCAAAATGAGGAAGTTTTTATTTTTATTAATGTGGTGACGAATTTAAAATTTGCACCTAAACTTAGAGAGTTAAGGCAAACCTACCAATCAGTTAGCAAAATTCGGTAGATTTTATTTTTATTAATGAGGTGACAAATTTTCGACGTTTATGCTTAATTATACCTGTAGTTGCAAGAAAATTAATTCAAATCGATTATGATTAATCATTACATTTAAATAGTTTAAATATAAAATCAGGCTTGCTAGTCATCTTATTGTTTTGTAAGTGCTGGCTAAATGTTAAGTGACTGTTATCTTATCATTTAACTTTTACTGGCAATCGATCTTCTGTTAGGAAAGCATTTTTTTAAAGAGCGTGAGAGTTAGCAGGTTTGGATTAAGGAATGGTATGCACTTTTTCAAAACATAACTTTAAATTTTCATTAGTATATTTTAATTAACAGCTTATAATAAACTTTATATTTTTATTCCATGTAGTCTGAATACGTATCTCTTAATGTCTACATCCAGAAAGTGGAATTTAAAAAAAAAGAAAAAAAAAGAAGAGACTTTTTAACTTTTTGTTTTTGATTATTTTTGCTTGAGATGAAAATCATCCAAATTCTCACTCTTATTTCCTCAATGTCTCTTCTTTTTCTTTATCTGTAATTCACGCCTTCCACCAATCTAAATCCTGGTGTCCAACGTCCGGCAGCTCTATTCCCGCCAACAAACATGTTGTGAAATTCCCACGGTTTTACTCCACCCCCACAATGCTCACTCCTCCTTCCCCCCACCCTTATCCACAATGTCACTTTTTTGGTGTATATATACACACTTCTAAACGCCTGATCACTTTTGTTTCAGACTAGAGATCAGATTTCAATTGAATAGAACCCATCTCTAATATTCCGCTGATACCAAATCAATTATTTTAACTAATAGTTCGTAAAAGAATTCATTTAATACGCAGATGACACCAAGAGGTAAGATAAAATTGATTGAAATTTAAAATTATTAATTTTTTTGAGTTATTTTTGTTTAAGTTTTAATTGCTAAAATTGATGATCGAAACCAATATCTTTTGTTCGCAATTTGTAAAAAAATTAATAAATAGACAAAACCTAGAAGTCATAAAAATTCCTATAACTTTAATTTTGATTTATTAAATTTTTTTAATTATTCCAATTTAATTTTACTAAAATTTTAAAGTCTGCGACGTTTCTAATAATTTGAAATTATTACATTAACAAATTTAAATGTCATAAAACTTAATAGTTTGATTTTTTGCTATAAAAATACATATAAACTTTCAACTTTTTTTTTAAATGAAAAAATTTTTAAAAAAGAAATTAATAATGAATACAATTTTTAAAGCTTTATGTTTGTTGGAAATTATTTAATAAATATCAGTTAAAAGTGGGATTTCATCACTTAAAATTGCATTATGTAAAATGTAAAACCTTTATATTTAACAATTAGAACATTTTTTTGATAACCTTATAATAAGTTAATAAAATTTTTTTTTTTTGACATGGAATTATGCTTGAGTATATAAGTTATATGAAAAAGATGAAAATGTTGTTTTATTTACACAATGTAGTCTTAAGACAGAAAACAAAAAAAAAGTAAAAATGACAATAGGTTTTGAAAGCTTTTTTAAAATAACTGCTGAGGTAATGTTTTTTAAATCACTGCTATTTTTGCTCAGATTTTGTACCTTGCTTATAAAAAAAAGTATTCATTGTGCATGGATGACAACTTGTGCAGACGTTGAAGAAAATGTTTCTTAGTGGTAGCAACAATTATGTTCTAACGTGTAAAATTTATTTTTTGAATAATTAAAAAAAAATGTTTTACCAACAAAGTAATAGTAATATTAATGCAAGCATTTGCAAGTCCTTTTTTCTGAATGGGTGACTTTTTTATTATATGCTTTAAATGGTAATAAATTTAAAATTTACCTTTACAAATGATCTTTCTTTTTTTTAAAAGTGTTACATATAAAAATTCTCTGGAAAGAGTTAGTTTTTAGAATTTTAAATAAGGAAGGAGTTGAATATTTCGATTTAACCCCTTGGGGACGGGTGATTCAGAAAAGCATTCGTACAAAATCAGAATCAAGTTGCAATTAAATATAAAACGGTAACTTAAATGTAGTCGTTGCTAATTTGAAAGACTGACTTTCTTTTTACTTTAATTATTGTTAGTTTCATCATATATATAATCAATGTTAATTCAAAGTATAACTAAATAGTTTTATTTTGAACAAAGCAATGGTGAATTAAATAAATCAAACAATTATAACTCTGCCCACAAATAAACTGCTAAAGAATTATTTTGACCACCATTTTTATCTTTTTACCCAGATTGATACGGTTTTATGCTGGCACGTATTTGCGACATTCGGCGCGAAAGGGTTAAAAAACTTGACTAAATTTTTTTTCCAAAGTTTCCCAGTAACGCCGATTAGTTTAGTTATGAAATATCTTCAAAATCATTAAGATTGAATTTTAGTGAGTTAAAATTTATTTAAAACAACAAGATGTTTAAATTTATACTTTATTAATGGGGATTTATAAACAATCAGGGGATTGTAAATGATATTAATTTATAAACAGCAAATATTGTTGATAAATAGGGATTTCTAAACAATAATGGGTATAATTCATAAATATAAAATATATATAAATTATTTTATATTTTATAAATTTACTTTATAAATTTTATTACACTAGGGAGCAAATATTTTATATTTTATAAATTATTTTATATTTTGTAAATGCACTTTATAAATTTTATTACACTAGGGAACAAATTTAATTTTGTTTTCTGTTAATTTGGATTTTTGAACGAATTTTAGATATTTTCACATCGGTTATTTCAAATGTGCAATCGGTTCCTCTGTACAAGCTTCAGTTTTTATGCAATTGGGTAATATATTCCTAACCAGGAGGTTTTAAAATTCATTCAAGTAAATACTCAGTGTCCCTACTTCGGTGCTACGTAGGGAGTAGTAAGTAGAGGGTGATTGTATATTTCTGTTTATGATGCGATACGTTAAGATTGTATGTTTTTTTATTGTCTGAAGTGTTATTTTCAAAGGAGCAGACAAGTGTATATGCAAATCTATGCACTCTTTATAAACTTGTACATTCAAACAAAAAATATAATAAAAATATCAATTTGAAAAAAAAAAAAAATCTGTAACTTTCCGAACAAAACTAATTTCAGATTTAAATCCCCCATCNAAACCCCCCCCCCCCCGAATTAGTTGAGATCAAATACTTGTATAGATGAAACGAAGATTTGTTCCCGTGTGTATTAAAAACGTTCACGAAATATTTAAAAAATATTGTAACAAGCTTTTATTTTTCCCCCCCTGTTTTGTCACATCAAATACGTTTCCACAAAACCATATTTGGTACCTCAATGTTATCTGTTATTAAATATATTTATCGTATTTAAATCCTATTTTATAATCTAAAAGTATATGATCTCGTTTTCTATATTTAACAAATTCGTTAAACAAATGAGATATCGTTCTCATTTGTTTAACGAAAATACATCGAAGTAAAAACTTTGGTTTTCGAAATAATATATATATTTTTAAATAAAGTGAAATAGTTATTTTATAGCAATATATAAAAAATTTAATCACGCAAAAGTAATGTATCAAAAATATTTCAACTGCCATAAATCGAAAATAAGTAGTACTTAAATTTTATAATTAAAAACTTATAAAATTTTAAAGGTGGAAAAACATTTTGCAAGGAAACATCACATAAAATACGCCAACGGAAAATCTAATGCAGACTTTAACACACAGATATAACCTCAGATCAATACAGATGTACTGATAGATCTAACCTCAACCTCAGATTTAAAAGACTTATTTATGTTCATGGTTAAACCTAACTTCTCTTGTATGAGAAAATACTGAGGTATGAGATATCGTACTTTACTACTAACTTTCAGTAAACAATATTCTTTTAACAGTAAAACTGTTAGCACAATTTGAAAAATCATGCTTAAAGCTTTTACAAATGGTGCAGCTTTTAACCATACAAAATTTGCATGTATGAAGATGAAGAACTTTTTTTAAGTTTTAATATTAGCGGATCTTAAGCCTTGTTAAAGGATTAGAATATTTATATAAGAATGCTTTTAAAATTATTGTAGTATTAAAAGTTGGAAAAAGGCGTCTAGTTTACTGCGCATTATTTTGTTTGACTAAAATTTTGCATGGGATTTTTTCAATTCTAAAAGCAAAATTTCTAATAACTTCAATCATGATCTTTCAAGATATTCCATTAGTTTTGTCGTGTAGTACCTTGCAAACCATTTGCTTCTAACTAGAAAATTGTTCAGTAGAGATAGTATCTTATGAGCTTCGCTGAACAGCCAACTCAAATTTTGAGTTTCTTACTAATTTTCTACTCCGTAGCCTTGTAATTGTGAACCCAATCAAGAAGACAAGGGAACTTCTAGAACAATGTTGGATATGTGTTTTTGGAAAAATATATCTGTTTTTAAAAAGTTAAGCAAAAAGCTAGGGGTGGAATACTTAGAAAATATTCCGTCCGAGAGGACATTTAAAGAATAGTGTTTTTTAAACATTTAAAAGCAATTAGTTTTACATTCACAGTGGTTTGTAACATCTGTTGAATGAGTGCAGCGATGCCAACTTGACAGGCTTTGAATAAATATTTTCGAGTGTAGTGTTTTAACCCTTTAACGGGCCCTTTATTTCTAGTAAAGGTAAATTAAAGTAATTTTGGAATTGAAATTGTTTTAAGAACAGTAATTCATATATAAAAAAAAAACTCATTTAGTTTATAAAAATGCCATTTTTTTTGGTGGTAAATATATTTAACATGACCTATTAGGAACTTACTGACTTTTATTTTTCTTTATTTATTAAATAAATTCATTTGCTACAAACTTCAAAAGGAATTATGTATTTTATAACTTTTATACGTTTTTTAAAAGTGACAAACGGTTACCAATTTTATTCAAACTCACTTCAAGAAAGCTGAAGTTATTGAAACATGGAAACCTAAATTAAAAGTGATAAAACATGGTGGTAAGTATGCTTACCACGGCCTTCAAAAGGGTTAATATATGGTGCAGAGATGCCAACAGCTCCGGACAAGCCAAAATAATTTAAAAAAACGGTAAATAACTACGAAGTAAATTTTGCAAATATTCGACAATATTTGCTTGTTTTGTAAAAGGTATAGCATGATATAAGTGCTTATACTTATATCAATTTTGAATCTGAGTACCAGCCGTAAAGTACTGAATTATATAAGCCTACGAATTGTTTAGAAATAGTGGTGGATAAAAATCTACTAAATTGAATTTATTAAACCAAGAATCACAATTGATAAACTATCACTTTCAAATATATATTTGCTGTCCGGAGCAAGTTGGCATCTCTGTATGGTGTAGTAAAAAAAACTTCGGTGGTCAATCTTGGTGTAATCAATTTGATTTATAGGATTTTTACTCAACGCTACTTCTAAATAATTCAATGGCTTATGTGATACTCAATTTTGTTACTATATATTAAAACATCGGGAGGCAGTCTCAGGGGTGAAAGCCTATATATATCAAGACGGAAAAGAGCAAAAACTGGTAACAAATAAATTTCATTTTTTAGCTTTTTTTCGGGAATAATAAAAATCTATAACAACCAATTGTTATAAACGGAAACAATTTTTATATTGAATTGCTTCTTCGCAGAGAAAAAATTAATTACAGTGAATTGTTAATTGTTGAGAATAGATTAACTCCTCCCAAATGTTATCTAATATTAAAATAGTTCTTCTACCAGTATTTTCTCTTTTCCGTCTCACTTTGCAAACTGTCGTAAAAATCTCTTCTCTCTCTTAAATTTGTTTGTTTTATCTCGCTACTTTATTTTAATTTTCACTCAGTAAATGTTACTGATCCCCAACTTTCACCATTTAACTGCGCTTCGGCGATTTATTATACATTCCCACTCAGATGAATTAGTTGGGGTACCTTGCTGGGCTGATGCTGAGACAACTACCACATATGAGTATGAGTACTATGTATTAAACGTTAGCAACCAAAAAGTCAGCTGACCAAAATGAGTGACCTCAATTTCTGAAAAATGCATGATGGATAAAGGAGCCCAAATCGCAACCACTACTAGGACTAATCTTCTAAAAAGTTGGAGAATTGAACCGAAATTCAGCAAATTTTAGCTTGAAGTTCTTTATCGCGTTTTAAAATATTTTATCGAATTCTGAGCAGTTGGTATCTCTGTTTTAGTGTTGCACCGGAAAAGAGTTAAAGCAGTGGTCAGTGTAATATTTTTGACTTCCGGGAGCGACTTGTACTTGGATTAAGTGCGAGAGAGGGGAGATATTGGAGCAGAATTTACTGACCACTGGATTGAAACATAGAGTCACATATTATGATTTAAAATTTATGATATAAATTAATTTCAGGTCAAGGAGGTGTGAATCAATTAGGGGGAGCTTTTGCTAATGGAAAACCCCTGCCTTTCCATGTCCGTTTAAGAATTCTCGAACTTGCACTGTACGGATACAGACCGTGCGATATTTCCAGGCATCTGTTAGTATCTCATGGATGTGTATCTAAGATACTCACCCGTTTCGCAGAAACTGGATCCATCCTTCCTGGAGCTATTGGTAAGAAAGCTTTAATAATTCATGAAGTCTCTTTAATGAAGAAATTTTGATCTTGAAATTATGATGGATATTTATCATTAATAACTCACGAATGCTTTTTTACAAAAGAGCATATTTCTTTTGTTTTGATTTGATACTCATCATTAATTACTCATGAATGCTCTTTAACCCCTTGGGGTGATTCATAAAAGCATTCGTACAAAATCAGAATTAGGATGTAAATAAATAAAAATCGGTAGCTTAAATGTAGGTGTTGCTAATTTGACCGACTTACTTTGCTTTTACTTTAATTATTGTTAGTTTAATCATATATATAATCAATGTTAGTTCAAAGTATAACTAAATAATTTTATTTTGAACTATGGTAATGGTGAATTAAATAAAACAAACAATTATAATCCCCACAAATAAATTGCTAGAGAACTACTTTGACTACCAGTTTTATTTTTTTACCCTGATTGACACGGTTTTATGCTGACACGTATTTGTGACAGTCGGCGCGAAAGGGTTAATGGAAGAATATTGCTTTTGTTGATCTGATACTCATTATTAATAATTCACAAATGCTTTCTTACAAAAGAACATATTGCTTTTGATTTGATTTGATACTGATCATTCATTACTCATGAATGCTCTTTAGCGGAAGAAGATTGCTTTTGTTGATCTGATACTTATCATTAAAAACTCACAAATGCTTTCTTACGAAAGAACATGCTTTTGTTTTGACTTGATACTCATCAGTAATTAATCATGAATGCATTTTAAGGGAAAAATATAGCTTTTGTTGATCTGATACTCATCATTAATAACTCACAAATGCTTTCCTACGAAAGAACATATTGCTTTTGTTTTGATTTGATACTCATCATTCATTACTCATGAATGCACTTTAACGGAAGAATATTGCTTTTGTTGATCTGATACTTATCTATATTATAATATTATATCTATATTATAATATTATATCTATATTATATCTATATTATCTATATTATAACTCACAAATGCTTTCTTACGAAAGAACATGCTTTTGTTTTGACTTGATACTCATCAGAAATTAATCATGAATGCATTTTAGGGGGAAAATATTGCTTTTGTTGATCTGATACTCATCATTGACACTCACAAATGCTTTCTTACGAAAGAACATATTGCTTTTGTTTTGATTTGATACTCATCATTCATTACTCATGAATGCTCCTTAACGGAAGAATATTGCTTTTGTTGATCTGAAACGTATCATTAATAAATCACAAATGCTTTCTTACGAAGGAACATGCTTTTGTTTTGACTTGATACTCATCAGAAATTAATCATGAATGCATTTTAAGGGAAGAATATTGATTTTGTTGATCTGATACTCATCATTAATAACTCATAAATGCTCTTTTATGGAGGAACATCGCTTTGATTGAACTGATACTCATAATTAATTACTCATTCCTTTTTATGGAAGAATATTATTTCGTTTGATATGACACTCATGAATGCTATTTTAATAAAGAATATTGCCTTTATTGATATGATTCCTTTAAGTTGTTGAATGAATCTTTGTCAAAATCCCTCCCTTCCCTCCAAAAATAGAAAAAGATTTCGAACGAAAATTAGCATTTTATTTTTAACCTGAACTTAATGAAAGATTTTGTTTTAGAATGGCAATGATCTGTTAAAATTGTCGGTCAAATAAAAATGGAGTAAAGAAATTACAATGCACAATATAAAATTTATTGCATGGATATTAACACATTGAATTCGGGCAACTTTTACAGAAAATGTGTTACAGTTGTTAGAGATTAAAATTTTTAAAAAGTGGTGGACAAGATTGCATAAAAGCTGTTGAAATCCTGTCACTGTAGCTACAACTTCAGGAAAAAAAATTACGACGAGCGATTGTAGCACAGAATACTGAATCATTTCAGCTTGTAGTAATCACAAAAAAATAATTGTTTTGAAAAAAAAAAAAAAACGGAAACAAAGTAATTTTGCTACCACTTTTTAAGCTTTTGTCTGGATCGCAGAAATTTCAAAAACATATTTTTACGCGACACGCTTGCAATGCGTCAAATAAAACTTGCCATGACTAAATCGATAAAATAACTTTTCGTTGAAACATAGCCTGCAAACAACAACGGATTGTCCGTAGTACTTCATTTTAATATTTAAAGTAATAATGATTCTAATAAATTTCTACTAAATTCTTGGATTTCTAAATTTAAATCAATGATTTTGAATAAAATTAGATGGAAATCAATCTTATTTATAAGAGCAAGTTATAGAAACGAAAAGGATTTAACTGACAGCAATATTTAACTCCAACGCTTTATCAATAAGTCTTTCACGAAGGTAAATTTCTTCCTATACTTGATCTAGGAGTTCCCTTGTCTTCTGGATTATGTTAATTATAAGGCTACGGAGTTGAAGATTATTAGCCGTAAATTCCAATTCGGCTGTTCAACGAAAGTTAAAAAAATAAAAATACCATTAATTAATTATAATGTAAATTTTTATACCTAACTCTAAATTCGGAAATTGTTCATTATTTCTCCTTCAAAGTAGATATTTCGATCAGTCTTATGGAGAGACGGAGTGTCCGCCTCTGGTGCTTCTTCGCTCGATTATGTGACCAATATTTGATTGTAAAGCTGCGTTGGTTCATCCTTTTCACGAAAAAAAAAAAGTCATTCCAAAAATTTAATCAAAAAAGAATTGTGGTCATCATTTGCTCGACCAGAAAGGAGAGATTAGCTTTTCAACATTTAAAGTGGTCAATTGAAATCGTGTAGTTGAATACGTCTGGTCAAACGGTTAATAACTTCTAACTCTCTCTCTATATATTTAAATAAACTGGGAACCTGGACCGTGAAGCAGCCCCTATCCCATTCATCATTAAATTACATACAGTAAGGTAAAATACTTTGATTTGGCAAACATTGTGGTAGCCATAAAAATCAAGCAGTTTGCTTGTGAAATAATAAAACAATGAAAAAATTCAATATGACAAATTGACGTTTTTACATAACACTAGAAATATTGATTGTAGACTTAAATTAAAAATAAAGATAAAACATGATTTGATATGTACAATAATTGATTTTTGAAGAATGAAAGACATAATTGATAAGATATTGCTATCTTAAAAAAGTAATGAATTGTATAAGCCTGCGAATTGTTTAGAAATAGTGGTAGTTAAAATCTACTAAATTTAATTTATTAAACGAAGAATCACAATTAAAAAGTTACCATTTGAAAATAGTTATTTGATGTCAGGAACAAGTTGGCATCGCTGTGTATATAAATAAAACTATTTTTGTGTGTTCTTTATTGCATCAATTTCTTCAAACCATTTTAGTAACGATAATAATATTAAAAATTTACTCGAATTATGTGTTTCTAATAATCTTGGCTTCGCCAGTCATCGGTGAGCCCGTGGCGCTACGAACAAACTCAGCGCCAATCACCGGTGACCCCCATGGCATTCAACGTGTTAAAAAGAAAGTTATAAAAGTTTTTAACAAATTCATANATAAAACAATGAAAAAAAATTCAATATGACAAATTGACGCTTTTACATAACACTAGAAATATTGATTGTAGACTTAAATTAAAAAAAAAGATAAAGCATGATTTGATATGTACAATAATTGATTTTTGAGAAATGAAAGACATAATTGATAAGATATTGCTATCTTTAAACAGTAATGAATTGTATAAGCCTGCGAATTGTTTAGAAATAGTGGTAGTTAAAATCTACTAAATTTAATTTATTAAACGAAGAATCACAATTAAAAAGCTACCTCTTGAAAATAGTTATTCGATGTCAGGAACAAGTTGGCATGGCTGTGTATATAAATAAAACTATTTTTGTGTGTTCTATATTGCATCAATTTCTTCAAACCATTTTAGTAACGATAACAATATTAAAAATTTACTCGAATTATGTGTTTCTAATAATCTTGGCTTCAACGTGTGGTCATGTTGCTTCAACCCATGGCATTCAACGTGTTAAAAAGAAAGTTATAAAAGTTGTACACAAATTCATAGCTGCAAACTTGTACGGCAATTGAGAAGTGATTTTCTTAGCTGTAGCAACATGTAAGTTCAGAGTCACTTCGATAAACATTAAAAAACTTTTGGCTTTTCGAACGCGTCCAGGATTCCTTTTTACGTTGTTGTAGACTGTACAATGACGTCAACAAGTGCTACTTCGAACAACTCTTGTACTATTTAATCAAATAATTTATTGTAGTTAACAAGTTTGTAGTAACTTTTTTAGTTGTTTCTAAGCGTGATGTCGAAACTTGCTTGCATTTTTCAGGATTTTCACTTTCTCAAAATGGGTGGCAAGTTTAGTTTTACTCATATTCTCATCTCTTTCATTCTGTCGATCGAATTTTAAAAACATTCTGCATTACACTCTTTTATTTTCTCAATATCCCATCGACAATAGTTATTACGCTTGCTCAATGTTGTGTGTTAGTCGACTTACAGAATAATTTGGCATCTCTGTAGATATAAATAAAGCTATTTTTGTGTGTTCTATATTGCATTAATTTCTTCAAACCATTTTAGTAACGATAATAACATAAAAAAATTTAAAACTTACTCGAATTATGTGTTTTTAATAATCTTGGCTTCGCCGGGCACCGGTTACCCCCGTGACAATCAACGTGTTAAATTGAAACCATTGAGCAAAATTCTGCTCGCTTTCATCTGTGTTAGGTTTCCTTATTTGCGAGTTTTATCAAGAATGTGAAAACTTCATTTGGAGTATTTTGATAAATTTAATCTACCACTCTTTGCAAAAAATAATTTATTATAGATAATATTTAAATCCCATTGCAGTCTACAGGTGGGAGCAGGTCACTGTGGTTTAATTACATGAATTACTAGTTAGAAAATATGCTGGTAATGATATACAATAAGAGGAAATTAATGATTTCTGCTCTTATTAAGGTTAAAGTAAACTGAATATTGCTAATCAAGTTGCAGTCTTTTGTAAACGGAATTTTATTCCGGTATACAAGACATACAGTTTTATATAATTAATAAATTTTGGTTGATATGAATATTCAGTTTTTCCAATTGTAAATGTGAAGAATGGGTCTTAAGTAAGCATTAAAAAAAAATAATGCTCAAAAAAATGGAAAAGAGATAAAAACTATTACACTTTTAGTGTTTTATATTGATGTCGAAAATTAGTGGGGCAATTTTTATTCCACGGCTCCCGTAAGGCTTAATAATTATTTCACTACCACTTGGCATACCTGCCAACTGTTCCGGATTTTCCGGAACATTTTATTTTCATATTTAAAGTGGTAGTAATTATATACTTTTTTTTCTTTTATAATCTTAATTTTTAAATGATATTGATCACCACTATTCTTACAAAAATTAAGCACATATACCAATATGCGTTACTATCATGGTTGTCCAATCCTGCTCTGACCCACCCAAGTGCATGAAGTGTGCCGGAGGGCACTACTCCTTTCAGTGCAGGAAAAGCAAGGACACTCCCGCAGCTTGTTGCAATTGCAGTCAAGCCCACACATCCAATTTCTCAGGGTGCGAGGCCCGCCCCTGGAGAAAAAGCTACACAAGAAAAAAGACCCCAGCCACAACTGCCCACCGACTTGTTTCTCTAATCAAGGAACTGCAAGACCTGATGCAAGATGAGGAAGCGATGAGCCTTCTTCGGACAATTCTACCCAACTCCCAATAATCTACATCTCGATGAAGAAGCAGATAGCCCATCCTAGGGCTAGGTACTTCGAAAAATCTGAATAGTTAGTCATGGTTGTCAACTTAAGTTTTCTCAAATACAACGTATTTGTTTGCTTAAAATTGAAGTTTTAATTCCATTTTAATACCACTGGGAAAAATGATTATGGAAGGGATTAAAAGTTGGCAGGTATGCCACTTGGTCAACTTTTTTCCAAACGACAGTAGAAGTTAACAGCCATTACACAAGTTAACAGCCATATCTACCATTCCACGTTTTTTTCCCAACGTTTTTTTACAGGCATTTTTAAAGAAAGAAATTCCGTCAATTTCCAGTTTTTGCTATCATTACTGAAATTTGTGAAACAGAAAGCTTTCACTCAGGTTTTATAAGAAGAATCAGGTTTTGCTCATGAACCGAACTAATATTCTAAAAAACCTGTAAAATTTATTTTACAGATTTTGCAGGTTTGTGTGCTTAAAAGCTTATAAGCCACCTGAAAGAATCTTGTCCTATTTCAGGGATGCCACAGGTGACTAAATATGAATAAAGTGGTAGAAACTAAAATAATTTCAATTTATTTATTATCTCTTTAATTATTCAATTGTAATTACTACTATGACTTATTTACAAGTAATTCATATTTAAAGAAAAAAATAAAATCTGTCGCTTTTTCCCTTAATAGTAAACTGAAAGTAACTAATTTTTATTTTATTAGTCATCCCTGTAACTTTAATATTCTTCATGAATAAATGTGTGGTGGTTAACACGTTGCATGTCATGGGGGTCACCGGTGACTGGCACTAAGTTTTCTTCGTAGCACCACGGGGATCACCGGTGACCAACGAAGCCAAGTTTATTAGAAACACATATTTCGGGTAAATTTTTGATTTTTTTAATATTATTATCGTTATTAAAATGGTTTGAAGAAATTAATGCAATATAGAACATACAAAAATAGTTTTATTTATACACACAGAGATGCTATCTTGCTCAGGACAGCGCATATATATTTTAATGTGGTAGTTTATCAATTGTGATTTCATGGTTTAATAAATTCAATTTAGTAGATTTTTATCCACCACTATTTCTAAACAATTCGTAGGCTTATATTATTCACTACATTTTTTAAACTAACAAAATTGCCCAGGTGCCCAATAAAATCAAAACACTAGGACTAACAAAATCTATTTTATAGCTATCCCAATGTTGCTAAGTTCAAAATGTTTTTACCTCAATGTATTTATTTTCATGATGCATGAGATAGGGGCTGCGCGGCCCTGTTGCGTCATATTGATTTGAAATATCATCTTGTATGTTCATCATGAATTTTGAAAAAAAGACACAAAAAATTAAAAGTATAATATTGAAATAGAAAAAAGTTGGTGCACCATACGTTGCGTTTGCAGCGCCAATATTGAACGGTGTTGATTGGAATTAAAAGATGCCCCCAATAGCTTGTAGTGCTATAAATTAGAATAGGTACCAATAATTGATCATTTTAGTGATAGTTCAATTAAATTTGTTAGATAATGTAGCATCACTAATAAAGATTGTTGCTAGGGGACTAATATTAGCCCCTTCGATTAGCATTTCGGCACTTATTATACTAACTAGTGGGCTGCGCCCCCTGCTCGCTAACGCTCACCAACCCCCGAAAATTGCCACGCAATCTTATATGGTTTGCTTCGCTCGCGACTAACTTAGGTACATTGCAAATGCCCAAGATTCTAAGAATTCAAAACAATCATTCAAATCCATATAACAACTTTTTTTAAAAAAAAAAAAATTACATCTTTTTAGCAAATACTAAGTCATTAAAATAAATCTGAATTCAAATAAATGACATGTAATTCGTTAAACCTATTAGAAATGTGTTATAGTATAAAATCTTAAAGCGTAACAACACGACTTAAACTCATTTTTCAATGAACAACTAATAACAATAATGAAACAAATAAATTCGTGATAGAAATCACAAATAGTCAAATAAATTCTTAATATATAAATTCGTGAAAAAAAGTGCTTTCGACAAAATACTGAAATAGAGAATAATAGTATAAGATTGCCGCAGCTGATAGGGTGAGTTTAGTTATATTTCAGTTTCCGTTGTTAAAAGCGCTATATGTTGAGCCACTTCAGCTAGATTTGACATGTGATATTTTTAGTGGCAATCATTGGTTGATTTTCTAGCGTTGCCATTCGGGGAGTTGCAATGAGTCTTTTTTTTGTCGCCGTGTAAGAGAAATAGTAACGTAAATGAAACAAAGCAAACGTTGCCACCGGAAGAGAAATACAGCCAAAATTTGGGAGCCACGTAAGAGAATTATATATATTAGATGTTGTTAGCGGCTGAACAAATGGAATTTCCTGTGTTTTATCTTTTAAACATATTTGATTTTAAAAATGTTAAAGACTGATAAATCAAATCATTCACTCTTACCACTTATAATTGGAAAAACTGAATATTCCTATTAACCGAAATTTATTAATTTCATAAAATTACATATCATGCGATATATATCTGGTTCCGTCGTTCCTTTCCCCCCATTCTATTGACCAGAAACGAGTGGTATTACCAGGACGCCGGGGTCATCATTATAACAGAGATACAGTTGCCTAGCTATCTATAGCTTATTTAACCTTGTTCTTGTGTAAATATGTAAATAGTTGCACGTATTTCCTCTATTATATTCTGTTTTATTACACCATCGTAAATGTTAATATTATTCTGACCCCTGTAAATATTATCATATTCTAATTTAGTTCATTGGTTCTCATCAATTATGTTTAATTTCTGATCAATTTCATCATACGTTCAACCGACTGGTTTCTCACTCACGATTTTACAATTCGGGGATTGTGGCCACCCCCTCTCCCCTCAATACTTTCATCACTTCACACTTTCCCCCCATTATGTGTCTCAAAAATACACTGATAAATACACTGAAATACTGCTTCGCGGCAGATCACTGAGATTTGAGCTTAAGTTCTAATATATTGTTCTGTAATCGAACAGTTTTTGCTTTTTCTAACAAAATTATTAACTAATTGAGGAAAATTTCCATTTAATTCATATGCAAACTTGCTACCACGTTTTCTTGAAGATACTTTTCCCATAACTGTAAACTAAGAGTCCATATAATATTAAACATTAAATGGCTATCAGATTCTGTGGTAATAGCGGGGATAATTATTGTTTTTCTGTCAGCAAAAAAATTATAAAGTAGTATTGCATTAAAAACTAAAACATATAGAGAATTGGCTAATTTGACTTATAGTATTTATTTTGCTTGTGCCATAGTGTATAAAGCACATTAAAGTGACGTTTTGTAATTACTTCTGAAATATTTATAACTGTTTCGATAAATAATTTTAAAACTGATTTACTGTCCAAAAAATTTGCTATTACTGAAAAAAATTGTCCATAAAGTGGAGCAAGCTTACACACGATTTTTTTTATAAGTAAATTGCGCAGACTATTTAAAAATTGAACTAGTCTTGAGCATATACCCAAATTCTTTTTTAAAAGTAATTTGGGAAAATTTATCATATATATTTGAGAATTGAATCTATAATGGTTGACAAGTTAATAAGACAAACCAATCCTATTTATAAATTAAACACATTTTTAGACACATATTTAGTACCAGTTTCTTATTTTCAGTAGATTTTCAAATATATAGCTCTTTAATATTCTAAAACTTTACAAGTTTCTGATCGGACAACTTAGAAAAGACCGTGTGGGGGACAGTTGCATACGATTCTCATACCTGCCAACTTTTAATCCCTTCCATTATCATTTTTCCCAGTGGTATTAAAATGGAATTAAAACTTCAATTTTAATAAAACAATACGTTGTATTTGGGAAAACTTGAGTTGACAACCATGATCGAAACGCATATTAATATATCTGATTAATTTTTGTAAGAATAGTGGTGATCAAAATCATCTAAAAATTAAGTTTATAAAAGGAAAAATAGTATATACTTACTACCACTTTAAATATGAAAATAAAATCTTCCGGAAAATCCGGAAGAGTTGGCAGGTCTGGAAAACACCCTTTGAGTTTTAACCGGTTTTGAGGTTTTTTCATAACTTTCCCTTATCGAAAAGTTTCAGCAGATTATGATAGATATTTCGACTTTTCATTATTTAATTTTTTACTTCGCGCCTCTTTAAGAGCGCATGTTTTTGCTTCATTTTTAAAAAGGTTTCTGAAATTGGGTTGGTATAGGAATAGGTGATGATCATGATACAAACTACAAAAAATCGGTTTGATATTCTTCTGATATGGCTTTTCTTAAACTTTTATTTTTTTAAAAAAATTTTTGTTACATCATTATATAACATAAAGATCCATAATGCATTTTATATTTGCTTATCAATAATTAATGCTTTTTAGTTATGCTGTAATTAAAATGTTTTGCTTAAACTGTTATTTCATTAACACTGTAAAATGGGTTTTTTTTCCGCTTACAATAACCGTAAAATTGGACAGTTATGGCATAAACTGAGTGTCTATCGGTCACGAAAATTTACCTGCATTCCAAATCCAAAGATTTTCGAGGATTCTCGACCAAACTAATATTTGCGATAGAGATTTTTACACGAATTCGAAATTCTGTTAAAGGAATAAGTTTTTAATGCAATTAACATATCAGTTTTTAAGGTAATTAACAGAATAGTTAACAGATTATACGTATCCGAAATTCCGTATTAGCTATCAGTTTTTAAGGTAATTAACAGATTACACATATGAGACATTCTGTGATAGGAATCACATTTTAAGGTAATTAACAGATTAGTTAACATATTACACGCATCAGAAACTCTGTTATAGAAATAAGTTTTTAAGGTAATTAACAGAATAGTTTTTAAGGTAATTAACTGGTTAGTTAACAAATTGCACATCCGAAATTCTGTTTTAGGAATCAGTTTTGAAGTTAATTAACTGATTAGTTTTTAGTGTAATTAACAGATTAGTTAATAGACTCTGTTTTAGGAATCAATTTTGAAGATAATTAACAGATTAGTTTTTAGGGTAATTAACAGATTAGTTAATAGATTATACGTATCCAAAATTCTGTTTTAGGAATCAGTTTTGAAGATAATGAACAGATTAGTTTTTAGGGTAACTAACAGATTAGTTAATAGATTACACGTATCCTAAGTTCTGTAACGGGAATCAATTTTCAATGTATTTAACAGGCAAGTTTTTAAGGTAATTAACAAATTAGTTAGCAGATTACGCGTATCCGAAATTCTGTAATAGAAATCAGATTTTAAGGTAATTAACAGTTTAGTTAACAGATTACACACATCAGAAACTCTGTTATACGAATAAGTTAGATTATTAAGATATATAAGTTAGATAATTAACAGATTAGTTTTTAAGCTAATTAACAGATTAGTTAACAGATTACACGTATCTGAAATTCTGTAATAGGAATCCGCTTTTAAGGTAATTAGCAGATTAATTTTTAAGGTAAATAGATAGACAATTAACAGAACCACCAATAAAGATTTTTTGTTTGAGATTCTCATCAATGATAAAAGCAGACATCTGATAAACTTCGAAGGTAGTATCACAGAAATAATTTTTTGAAAAAAATCTTTTGGTAAATGCCGAGGACTTCCAACCATGAAACCGAAACAATTTTTTTTTTTTACCTTCCTAAAAACGAAATCAGTGAGAAAATTGCGAAACTAGTAATTTATTTCCGATTTTTCGCGACCGATTTAATGATACCTTTCATGTGTAGCGGTATTTTATGGAACACTGATCTTCAACGGTGTCTTTGTCGAAGAGTAATTCTTCTTTCCTTCGTTGAAAAATCGCATGGTGTTATTATTTAGAATTTGCCATATCGTTCGATTTGAGAAAATCAAGTTTATTACTCCTATCCCCCCTTTGAGAAAGTGCTTAATATTCTTTGATTTAACAATTTTGCCTGAGATTTATAAAAAAAATTGCTTTCCTTTTTCTTTTATTCGGATGATTTGTTTTACGTAGCATGAGAAGAGAAAAATAAATATTAAATGAAAAAAGGACTATTGTTATACAATATTTTCATGTTTTTTTTAAATGAATATTTTATCTATCTATCTATATATATATTTAAATGCTTTCTTAACTGAATATATTTTACTTCTTTGGGATACTTTAATGGGGATACTTCTTTGGGATACTTAAATGAATATATTTTACTTCTTTGGGATACTTTTCGGACGGTATGCGACACAGTACACTCAGTGTACACCTAACTCGTGTGTCAGTGATCCACACCCCAAAAAATATTTTTATTTACTTATTTTTTTAAAAACATTTTTACTCTTTATTGGTTGCTAATTATTTGAGAGACCCGTGCTGTGAACATCAGTGGATACTTATTATTTTCTAATGTTAACGAACATTCACTCTTTTCGAGAATGGATTTTCCAAGTGGCAGTAAAACAATTACTGAAAAAACAATTTGACTCAAAAATATCATTATATTTTGATTAAATTGAATTCCGCTGTTGTAAAGACTATTTTGCTTTCATAAATTTATTGTAATTACTTATAAATTTTATTAAATTTATTCTAATTACTTATAAATTTTATTAAATTTATTCTAATTACGTATTGTAATTATTGTGGTCAAACTCATTTACAATTATGATTATTATTCGAAATGTTTAAGGGAATAACACGAGTTTCGCTACCACTTTAAATATGAAAATAAAATCCTGGGAAAACCGGAAGAGTTGTTGTTGTCGTTGACCATTAAGGCAGACGGAGGGTGTGTGATTGTTTTTGTTTTCAAGTGTCGCCATCTATGGCAAAGAATTTGACTTCTGTCGCATTTAAATAGTCGTTTAAATGCTTAGTTACATCTTCAAAATTCGGCTTTTTCTGAAATTCATTTTTGTTTCTAATTGTTGCTTTTTTTTAAATATACAATGGAATACCTGCAAGTGACGTAGTTTTGGTATCTCGCTCCTGATTGGTTGTTGAAACGTGGCCTTTGTTTACGTTAGCAACTGCTCTTTTCATTCTGTTTCTAATAAGCAAAGCCCTTCAATTCTCTTAGGTAACACATTTTCTATTCTTTCACGACAATTCTTCCACAAGGATTTCAATGCTTTCTCTATATATTTCTTACTTAACACAAAGACAGGTACGAAGCCATGAGAAACGTACACAAACTAATTATACATCGAAGTTGCCAGGTACATGAACTAAAATATATCACGGTTACAATAAAATACAAAAGCAAATAATAAATATGAGTTATATAAAAGACGTAGATGAGATAGAATTATATTTCAACAAATTTTATGCATGATACGGAGCTTCATGTAAATTAATATTCTAACTTTGGCGAAACTTAGCTTAACTTTAACACGCCATTTTTCTTATAAACGATCAGCTGGTACTGACGTATTAGGTCACATGTAAGGGTATTGAAATCTTTTTTTTTTTTTTTTTTCAAGTACCCAATTAAGTTAATGTTCTAATGCCATATTCATTCCAAATGCTTTAGTTGATGTAATAATAGCATGCTTGCCGACTTTTACGCATTTGGCGTAAAATTTTATATTTAAAGTGGTAGTAAATATATACTATTTATATAAACTTATTTTTTAAATGATTTTGATCACCACTATTCTTAAAAAAATTAAGCATATAAATTAATATGCGTTACTATCAAGGTTGTCAGCTGAAGCATTTTAAAATATAACGTATTTTTTTGCTTGCAATTGAAATTTTAATTCTAATTTTCTACCATTGGGAAAAAACATAATGGAAAAGATCAAAAGTTGGCAGGTATGTAATAGCATGACTTTTTTGTACTTTCCAGATACGTCTGAAAATATTCACAAAACTTACTTGAAAAATAGCGGGTTTTTCCAAAAACTGTTTCTTCATAAAAGTTGGAATAAAAATTTTGATCCCTGATAGACTAATTTAGTTGGATAATTCGGTTGATCAGGATTCGGATGAAAGGTGCTCAACTGAAGATATATTTTTTTGGAGTAATTTTAGCAATCATTTAATCTTATTGCATACCTGCCAACTTTTAATCCCTTCCATTATTATTTTTTCCAGTGGTATTAAAATGGAAATAAAACTTCAATTTTAAGCAAACAAATGCGTTGCATTTGAAAAGACTTAAGTTGACAATCCTGATAGTACCGCATATTAATATATGTGCTTAATTTTTGAAAGAATAGTGGTTATCAAAATCATTTAAAAATTAAGTTTATAAAAGAAAAAATAGTATATATTTACTACCACTTTAAATATAAAAATAAAATCTTCGGGAAAATCCGAAGAGTAGGCAAGTATGATATTAGTTGTGTTTTGAGACCACACACAGCTCTGCAGCAGTATCATGATTCTAAAGTTGTTACATTAAACAAGGCTGCCAATTTTATAGCCTTTTTGTAAAATTTTTTCTAGTGGTAGCTAAGTTAGTGTAGCGTATTTTTTTTTATTTTATTCATTTAAACTTATTTTCCACGCCATTGCACATTAATGATTTTTGTAAAACATTTAGAATTGCCAACTTTCAACGCTTTTTGTAAAAATTTATTCCAGTGGTAACTATAATCGTGTTTTAATGTATTATTTTTCAATGATTTAAACTTATTTTCCACACCACTATACATAAATGATTTAAAAATTCATATGCAACGGTACTTTGTCCCAGCCCTTTCGGGATGAGGCTTTTAAAATGTTAGCTAAACAACTAAAATTTTTGAATTCTACTATTTTTAAATGTCTACCTTTCTATAAAATATTTTGCATAATTAGTAGTAGTTGGCAGGCTTGCATTTAGGTAGCTCTGCCAACTTCTACTGTTTTTGTAAATAATTAAGTTTAAAAGAATAAAAATTACACATTAAAGCATTAACTTAGCTACCACCAGAATAAATTTTTACAAAAAGTGCAGAAAGTTGGCAGCCATGCATTTAGGTACTTCATTATAGAGACAATTAGATTCAGCGAATTTATGTTGTAATTTTGTTTCAGGTGGAAGCAAACCCAGGGTATCCACGCCTTTGGTGATATCGAAAATTCGCCAATATAAAGACAACAATTCATCTCTGTTTGCATGGGAAATACGAGAAAAATTACTCTTCGAAGGTATATGTCCTCAAGATTCGTTACCATCTGTGTCCTCCATCAACAGGATATTAAGGAAGTCCTCAAAGACCCCAATAAACAAAAGATCAAGCTTGTCTGATCACAGAGAACACCAAAAAAATTCTACTATTGCTGCAAATGGCGAGGAAGAATTCGCCATGATGCCAAATAAAAATCTTCAGAACTGTTTTAATGATTTCAATTCAACAATTACGGACGATACCTGTTTCAGTGAAAATACCTCCCGAGAAGATAATTTTTCAGGTATCGCGTCTCATTTGGAACAAAATCATATTAAAAAAGACCAACAACGTAAAAGAACTTTTTATATTAAAGATATTTTGGAGCTGAATACGTCGTAGAATTGATATTTAATATTACATATTCTCCACTTGTTAATTAAGCTAATATTGCAGAAAGATTTAATCATGCAATCATCAAATTAACCTTTTTTTAAATGTTATGAAAAATGTCTAAATAACGGCTGTTTAGTCAATTAAGTTTTATAAAATATTTTTTGTTCATTCTTAAGACTTTATTGATGGCAATTGTACAGAAAACCTATGTTATGTCACCGACTATTATTTTGTAATTAAATATGGAAGTTAGGTAAAACATTCGAAATAGATTCCAATAATGTGCACAATTTTTTTTTATTCTGAAAGAAATGAAATAAAAATTTTAGACACGATGGACAAAGCTTTTGTATTACTATTCTATATCACCCTGGGTTTCATAAATTGAAGTAGATAATGAAAGTGCAATGACGAGTTATCTCGCCATACGACAACAACGTTTGGGACTGCAAAGACGAGTTAATTCGTCACCGGTCAACAATGTGTTAAGATACCAAAAATTACTTACAATATCGTATAGATTTTGTTTAATTGAGTTGTTGCCTACAAAAATAATTTCAAACGTGACTATCTTCTGGGAAAAGAAGAAAAAAGTTTTGGTGCGAAAAATTTGAAAAGTTTCGTGTATGGTCTAGTGCCTTTAATCTAGGCATTAAACCATATACTTACCTTGAAATAGAGTGTAATGCAATGGATTACTATTATAACAGAAACCTTTTCACCTTGTTGTAATAGTTAGAGTTTAGTTATGTCTCATTTTTAATAGATGTATTTCTGATTTCTGTAATCTGAATCTTTGTAAATAAACAAGCTGCTGCATAAAGTTTTGCAATAGTGCTTTAATTAAAAATGTAATAACAGAATGTCTACAGGCCTTAAAATAATTTAATAGTGGTAGACAATTTACATCAATGATAGTTTGTATTTCCTTTTCCAAGAAATCAATTAAACATTTAAAGGTGTGCAAAAAATAAATTTTCATTTTGTATTATATAATTAACGCGTTATTCACCAATTGACTGCTAGGGGTTATACGGAACCCATCATTGAAGAGCGATAACCTTTAATGATAAAATAAAAGTTAAATTTTTCTTTCTCAGCAAACATTTTAGCTTCTTAAATTTTACAATAAGTTTATTTTAATAAACAATATGGAGGGCTGGGATAGCTTTGTTGCTAGGGCACTGGGCCCATGTCCAAGAAGGCGTAGGTTTGATCCCCGTCGGCCGAAGACTCCTCGTGTAGTAAATGGTGACTGATGCACGTTAAAGCTATCGAGTCACGAAGTCCTGCATGTTCCCATAACAAATTGTACCTCTGGGGGAACTGATCCAGGAGTTGGTTCAAAAGAGGTTCAATAGGAGTTGGTTCAAGAGAGGATGCTTCAAAAGAGAAGCGGATTGGTTCAAAATTACGAGGCTACGTAGTTGAACATTAGTAGACGTAAACCTAAAATTGTGTCGGGTGCTCAACGACGTCTATTAAATAAAATAAAATAAACAATATGAATCCGTGGTGGCTAAGGGGGTTGATTGCTCATCTGCCAATGAGGTGAACCGAGTTCGAATCTCAGTGATTACTGGTCGATATGAATTCCGCATCTGGCTCGAAACTGAACACAGTGCTGGCGAAATATATCCTCAGTGGTTGACGGATCATGGGTTAGAGTTCCCTTGCAGTCAGGCTAACCGTGGGAGATTTCCGGGATTTCCCTCTCCATGTAACGAAAATGCTGCCTAAATCCATCAAAAATTCCTCCAGGAAGGCAAATTTCTTCCATTACTTGATGTAGCCCTTGTCATCTGGATTAGGTTCAAAATTACTAGGCTACGGAGTGGAGCATTTGTAGTCATGAACTAAAAATTGGGTTGGCTGTTCAACGACGGTTATTAAATAAAATAAAATGACGTGTAAAAGTGATGTCGTAACTTTTGCTTATAGCGCATTGCAACTTACCTTATACCAACTTACTATTAAGAATAAAATAAAATAAAATAAAACAAACAATATGTTATTGCCTTAGGAAAACATATTTTCTTTCATCATACTCCAAATCCAACTTCCAATTTCACAAATTTTTCTATTTATTTAGAGCTCCTCGAGCATCGAGTCAAGTTTCTGGAAGCTTTCTTTGTTTTCTTCAAAAGTTTGAAGAATGGTCAAAATTTTTCCTCAACTTTTCTACTGTGCCGTTATTGCATAAAATCTTCCGCAAAATCCGAAG
>NC_092209.1:9679844-9699641 GCF_043381705.1 Parasteatoda tepidariorum
CAGAATTCATTCAATATGATAAAATTAAATATGAGCCAAAAGTAAAGATAAATAACAAAATATGGTAACCCAATTTCATGCAACCGTTCAGGCAATTAATCAACCCTTTCGGCAACTCCGAACGGAGGAATTTCACTTACAGTTGCACTTACACTTGCAGTTACACTTGCAGTTGCACATATTTTTCTCTCGTGTGATAGAGGCATTAGGAAAACATATTTTCTTTTATCATACTCCAAATCCAACTTCCAATTTCATAAATTTTTCTATTTATTTAGATCGCCTCGAGCATCGAGTCAAAGTTTCTGGAAGCTTTCTTTGTTTTTCTTTTAAAGTTAGAAGAATGGTCAAAATTTTTCCGCAACTTTTTTACTGTGCCGTTATTGCATCGAAATGAACGGATAACTTAGTAACTGGTAAACGCTTTATAACTAGTCCAGATCCTAAACATTCTGTTAAGGTATTCCACCGGACTGTACAAAGAACGAGTTAGGTTTCTGTAAAAATTGGACATATTCCTTCAAAGCGCACTCCGCGGATTGATAACCAATTAAGTTCAAGGTACGTGCTAGCATGTCACAAAAATTACAAATTCACAAAGATTTTTCTTAGTTATTCACAGTTGGAAATGGAATGATGAATGGAGAAAAGTTTTATTTAAGAATCTTAGTATACATTTTTTAAGAGAGGGGAGGAATCAAAAGTATTTTTTTAAAATAATAACCATCAGTGATGAAACTTGCGCCTGAAAATTAAAAATAGAAATGATTAACGAAAAGCGAGTATCATAAATTTAAATTACTAAAACTTTCTTATTTCGTTCGCTTTATTACTTAATAATATAAAGAATGCTCACATGTGGTAGGTAACTGAAAGGAATATCCAATTGTTATATACAGATAGTCTTCTTTTATTGGCATGACAGCTCTTTGTGGGCCTGAGCCTTCCATAGAAGCTTCCTCCATTATGCTCTTTTCTTTGAGATTGTTCTCTAGCTAGTAATTCTTATAAACAAATATGCAATACCATTTTTTTCATGTATAGATCACTCCTAGAAGCTGGAGGTCGTTCATAAATCATGTCACTCCTTTTTCAATATTTCTGATCCCCCTCCCTCTCCTCTTAGTCAAAAAATGTCACAATTCACCATATCCATAACTCGTGTACCAAGTCATTCTATATTATGTAAGCACGCTAGCTGTTAGGAAACTAAATACATGTTTTGGGTGATATTTTCAAATTTTATTTTTCACACTTTCGTTGCTAATAACGAGAAATCGAGAGACAAAATTCTTCAATACTGTTTGTGTCCATAAAGCAGATTAAGTGTTAGCGAAGATGCACATTATCATGCAACTATTTTTGCAGCAAACATGATGTTTTCACGTGACAAAAACATATCGTTGATTAAAATGAACTTATAGTAAAGTTTAAGAACTAAAATGGCTTCTAAAATAAGAAAATTTAACTTTAGTTTCGTTTTTATAGATTTCCAATGCTTGATCTATGATAGAAATATAATATACAGAGATGCCAACTGCTCCGGACAAGCCAATATAATTTTAAAAAACGGTACATAACTGCAAAGTAAATTTAGCAAATACTTGAGAAATTTTGCTTCCAAAACAAGGGTTAACATGACGTTAATACATACCTGCCAACTTTTAATTCCTTCCATTATTTCATTGTATTTGAGAAAACTTAAGTTGACAACCATGAGAGTAACGCATATTAATATTTGTGCTTAATTTTTGTAAGAATAGTGGTGATCAAAATCATCTAAAAATTAAGTTTATAAAAGGAAAAATAGTATATACTTACTACCACTTTAAATATGAAAACAAAATCTTTCGGAAAATTTGGAAAAGTTGGTAGGTATGCGTTATTACCATAAAGTGATGAATGTTATAAGCCTACGAATTATTAAGAAATAGTGGTGGACAAAAATCATCAAAATTGAATTCATTAAGCTGAGAATCACAATTGATAAACTACCTCTTAAAAGTATATATTTGGTGTCCGGAGCAAGTTGGCATTTTTGAGTATAGCCACCGCCACTTGGCTGGCAATAAACGTGTTAAACTTAGTTCATTTTTTAATGACACTTGTGATTATTATAGCTGAAGCGGCGATAAATTGCAGAGTTGTAAATCTACGCATGTAAATTAACGAACTAAATTGAAATTAGTAGAAATAAATTCGATATAGTAAATGGTAAAAAAAAAAAAAGAAATNATTCAAAAAAAAAAAAAAAAAAAAACATGGCCAGATTCACATAAGGAAAAAGTAGTAATACGACTGTATTTTGTATTATCATCGATCAATTCCAAATCAGGCAGTTGTTGCTTCCTTTTACGTGACAAATGTTGAGATAAAAATGAGGTAGTTCAAATTTAAGAAACTACCGTTTCAGAAATTAAAATATATTTAATCTTAATTTTAATTTTAGTAAGTTTATCATTCTTCTGGATACCACGTACTACATTTAATAAAGGTATCTGACAGCAATACATTTGATTGGAAGATACTGAAAATTATAAAATAGAAAATATGTCTGATTGTTGTCTCATTCACTAAAATGGTTAGAATATGTTTATTTAAGATTGTGATAGTAACTAATAATAAAAATTACTCCTTGTGAGTTCAGAAGAATGGTTGATTTAAATTCTTTTTCTAGGTCTGTAAATTTATTTTGTTTTCGTATCGTTTTTGAACAGGCTTTTCAACAATTAAAAAGTGGTTCAATTATAAACACAGATATAGATAATTAGGACTGTCTGAAAGTTTTGCTCGCGAAAAAACACGTACCATTTTCAGATATACAAAAGGTGCATTTATTCAGGCTATAATGAATTAAAATTTTTATTTATTTATTTTCCAATGCATCAGGTTTCTGATCGGAAAATTGGATATTTTTTTGTTGCTGAATTCAAATTCGCAATCGGTTTCACTCTGCGAGACACAGTTTTTATGCAGATTAATAATATATTTCAATTTAGAATTTTTTAAAATTTAATTTGTGTGCCTATTAAGAGTTCCCACTTCTCTGCTACGTAGAAAGTAGTAGGAAGAACGAGATAATTCATTTACGTTTAAGATGCGATAATTAAGTAAGTTTGTAATGAAAACAAAATCGATATTATTTTTTCTCATAACAAACAAATATTATTAATTCATAGGTACCATTTATCAGGCTGAAGTCGTGTTCCTTACAAAAGGTATGCGGGGAAGTCACAGGCAACTAAAATGTAAGAAGAGGCAGAAATTTTATTTATTTGTTATTTGTTTAATAACACTAAGAGATACATTTCAAATTGTTCTTTTCGAAAATTTAAGGAAAATATAGTCCGAATCCTTTTTCAATAGTAGTACTAGAAATAAAAACTACTCCGCTTTCTGCAAAATTCGAATAAATTGTTTCGAATTGAAGAGTAAACTAAGTTGAATTAGGAAAATTACGCCCACTCTTTGAAAGTGTTGCCACGAGACAACAGTAATAATGTTTATATTTTCAATATGTCAAATTACAAAAAAAGAGAAAGAAACTTAATTAAAAATAGCTTTAATTTTGATTTTACTAGAAAGTATTTTTTTTTACAAAGCTGAGCAAGTTGGCATTTCTGGTAATTTAAAAAAATATGCTATAAAATTTGCAAATTTTTACCTCTTTTTTTAAAATTCTAAATTTTAATCGTCATCACTTTTTGCTATTTTAGTCAACCATAGCAAACCATAGCATATTTTGTAATAAATAATGATTTACAACAGGCTCATGATTAGCATTTAATGCATAAAGTGTTTAGTTTTAACTTTATCCTGTTTGTATTTTGTTTTTGTAGTACAAAAACAAAAATTCAGAATAACATATGAACTAATGATCGGAAATAGACTTCAGAACCGATCTTAATGATTCAATGGCTAAAACTTAAATTTGCGTTGATATAACTGCACTCATTAATTAGTGCAGCAGACAATACTTTAAGAATCAAAATCAGTCATATTACTGCAGATTTTTTATAAAGTTTCGTTTCCGTCAAATTCGAATCCTGTTCAATTCCCATTGTGTGGTCAAAAGAGCAATCAAAAGTTTAGTTCTCTTAATTTTAATTTCAGTTCATATCGAAGAATTTTCAAGCTCATCGAAACATTTTATACACAGTTATAAACAGACAGAAATGAGGTAGTTGAAATTTTAGAAACTACCGTTTCAAAAAATAAAATATATTTTATAATTATTTTAATTTTACATGTACTTTAATTTTTTTATTGTGTAAATCATCACATATATTAAAGGTATCTGCTAGCAATACATTTGGCTGGCAGATACTGAAAATAAAAAAAAGGAAATGGTTAGAAATAGTATGTTTATTTCTTCAAAAATTTTTTCTAAGTTGTGATAACAATTAATAATAAGAAGGACTTTTTTTGAGCTCAAAAGACTTGTTGATAAGTATTTTTTCAGATCTGAAAATTTCTCCTGTTTTCGTATCACTCTTGAATAGGCTTCTCAACAATTAAGAAGCAGTTTAATTATAAACACAAATATAAATAATTAGGTCTGTCTGAAAGTGCTGTTCACGAAGAAACACGTATCATTTTCAGATATGCAAAATGGGCATTTATTCAAGCTATAATGAATTACAATTTTTTAAATTTTCTAATGCATTAGGCTTTTGACCGGAAATTTGGATATTTTTTCGTCGCTGATTACAAATTCGCAATCGGTTTCACTGTTATTTCAATGATGATCGGCTGTGTTGCTATTTTGAAGAACAAATATAAAATAAATAATGTAAAAAGATTTAAACGACTTGTTTTAAATATTTTTTTATTTTAACCTTATTGTAAGATGTCAGCCTATTTATTACCTTTTTCCAATCTTGACTCCATTTATGCACGGTTGTCAACATTCTGCCCTTTTTGAGAAAATTTCTTCCAGTATTAGGGTAAACTAACCAGTGAAGGAACACTTAAGATTCGCTTGCTTTTTAAAAAATCATATTAATTTCAAAATTCGTAATTTTGGTTAAATGACAGTGTCAACATATTTGTTACTAATTGCAAATTGTGTAAATACAAATTGTAGAGAACTTACATAATATTGCTTTAAAGTTTTGGAGGTTCAAATAACAAGTAGTAAGAAGGCCAAGTGAAGGAACAGCTGCTACCAGTGAATGAACACCCAGTAAAGGAACACTTAATTTCGGTTATTTTTTAATGCTTTTTATGAATTTATAAGCCCTACAAACATTTAAAAGCAAGCCTATTCTTGAAATTATGACATATAAATACTTGGAAAATGTTAACTTTTTTTGTAATCAAGAATTGAAAATTAAAGTGTCAACATATTAACACATACTGTTTATTCACTGGGAAATCTATGCCCAATAAAGGAACGTGCCTGTTCCCTCTCTGGTTAGAAGTTATTTTTCGCATTTTTAACATACTTTTGATGCGGAACATCACTAAAGGTACAAGAAAATTAAAGTTTATCTTTCATTTTCATTAACTTAGAAAAAAACCCAGTGAAGGAACACTTGTTATTTTACTGGTTTTTCATCATTTGGTGATCCAGTGAATAAACACCCCCTTATCTCAGTACTTTATTATGCTATGATGCTTAAAAAAATAAAACGTAACTTCAATAACCATATTTTGAATTCTATTTCTTACAGTGAGAAAAATAAAACTATTACATGCAATTAATTCCACTTCAAACATATAAATACAAACACTCACCTTATAATTTTTTCAAAGAAACAAGGCGTTGCAGAGATAATAACAAATTCTAAAATTTTTCCAGAGAAGTCTATTTGACCAGGTAATCCAAAACATTGCTAGATGACTTCCTATTGTTTGGCAGTAAGCTACTGTTACCAATCAATCTAAAGAAAAACTTTCAAATTCTTAATTTTAATCAATATGTATGAAATGTTCCTTCACTGGGCAGGGGTGAAAGGGAGACGGAAAAGAGGAAAGGCTGGTAGTAAAACCATTTCAGTTATAGCTAGTTTTGGGGAGGAGTTTACTTAATATTTTTTTTAATTTTTCAACATTATCTACTTTATCTTGGAAAAGAAGCAGTTTTATATATATGCCAGAATTATAAAAGAAATCTTGATAGTTACAGATATTTCATTTTTTCGAAAAAAATGCTGGAATGAAATGTTTTACGTACCAGGTTTTTCTCTTTTCCGTCTTGCTATATAAGGGCTTTCACCCATGTCACTGGGTAGTGTTCCTTCACTGGTTGGTTAACCCTACTAAGTATACGTTTTGAAACAATTTCTTTTTTTGTTTTGCGATATTGATTTAAAGTTATTTTCACACTAACTATACATGTTAATGATTGAACATCAAGAGCTACTCTGACGTGCGATTGAAAAACCAGCGTGAGATGCAAAAAACTCAAAATTGAGATTTTTATAAATTTGTCATCTTTATAGGGTAATTTACATACTGCAAATTTTTTTCCCTCAAAAATGAATTTAGTTTTACCGATTTTTTGAAATTCTATTTTAGAGTTCAAAGCAATAGCAACAGATGAAGAAAAGTTGTCTAGCCACTTTTCTCGGAATCAATCATGAAGCATTTGCGTTTTTTATTGTATTGTACGGTAGAACTTTGTTCCAGCTCGCTCGAAGTGAGGTTTTTTAAAATAATGACTAATCAAAAACTCTCGAAGTTTTAATTATTAATTGTTTCCTACTCAACACATTTTGCAAAAAGCATATTAGTTGGCAGCCCTGGTTATAGATGATCCCTGGGCATTAATGGGTTAAATTTTATTGTTATTGCTGAATCGGGTATTTCCATCTTAACGATACTATATTCATAATTCATATTTAACTCTAGAAAGAATGAAACTTAGTGTGTACCTACATACCCTAAAAGGAGTAAAAATGACTGTATATTGGAAGAATAACTAATGTGTGAAAAAAATTTTCAATTAATTTTTAATATTTTTATATTATTTACATTTATGTAACAAATCATTGGTAAACATTAACAATAAAAAAATTTCCTTTACCTGGAAAAAAATAATTTATGCATTATTATTTGTAAATTTTTTTCAAATGAAAAATCAGTTAAAAAGCAGTCAAAATGACTTCCCTGGGCAATCTAGTGTTAATAATTATATATATGTCATCAATTCAAGAAGTTAAGCCCTTAACTTTTGAGCTCGAGTGAGCTAAATCGAGTGAGCTAAACAGAAGAAACTGTGCACACTCGAGATAATCTTATGCTGCTATAATTTTTCACACTCGAACACAATCGAGAATTGAAGATAAGAAGGTGGCTGAGTGGCGCAGTTAGTTTGTCGTCGGCCTTCTGAGCTCAAGTCTGCGGGTTCGATCCCCGGCCCAGACACCGGATTTTCGGGATGCAGAAAATCCTCAGCGGCCATGTCGTATGATTATGCGGCATGTAAAAGATCCGTGGAGTTCCTTATTGGCTCTTGGCATTTCCGGCAAAATTAAATTCAAAATTAAGTTTTTTTTACGACAAAAGTAAAAATTGTTTTCGCTTTATTCAATCTCTGTGAAGATTCAAATTTTGCGTCTTTTGCGCCATGTGTAGCTCTGAAGTACAATTCGCTTTTTATAGGAACTTTAATAATGTGATGGCGGAAATTCAAGATTTTTAGTTTGTTTAATTAAAGGGTTTGTTAATTAAGTTTAATTTAAATATTATCTGACACACAAATTCCATAATATAAGTGTGCAAATCCGTTAGTTATAAACTAATAAAATGTAGAGGAATTGAAATAATTTAAAAAAAGACACAAAATTAGAATCATTAATTTTTTTTAAACATCGAAAGGTTAATTTAAACCAATCAATATCTTAATTATTTTTTTTTTTGAAATACAAAGCCAAAAAAGCTGAGAAATTCTTTCTCGTATGTAGAAAATATTAAGATATTTCAGTATCTGACAAAATATTTCGAGACTTAATTACTAAACTTAAATTTACTATTACTTAAATTACTAACTATACGGATTTTTCTCTTAAGCCTCCTTTCACTGGCAAAGATCCTGAAAAGTAAAGGAAGGTTCTGATAGTTTAAAATACGTATTTTCTTTTGAAGAAATGTATCTAACCACCCAAGTAAAATTTCTCCTGATGAGAAATTGTGGATTGAATTCAATTCAGGGCGACCCCACAAAGAGTTTGCAGAAGGAACTGTCAACTGTTAAAATATTAAATGAATAACATGATAACCACCTATCCTGGTGGTAATCATGTTATTCAAAGAGTTCTTGTTGAGTCTAAGAGGGTGGGATACGGCAGCTAAAAACATGGGAAGGGGGGGGCGTACAAGCAGTACTCNAAAACATGGGAAGGGGGGGGGGGAGCGTACAAGCAGTACGTGCCCTCCATGTGAATAAAACTAAAAGTCCAAACTTATACCATTTTTGAGAATTATTTTTTTTAGGTAAGTTCTTTTGTCTTTTAGAAGCAAATATATTTCAGAAAAAAAACTTCTCTCAAAAAAGTTTTGAATTTTTTATTTATAAAGAAAAAGAACAGTAAATATTAAAAAAACATAGGTATGATATTTTTTATGATCAATGATTTCCTGCCTATGTTGACTTTTTCTTCTTCCCCCACAAAACACCAATGAGGGATAAATTAATGTACATTAATTTACAAAAAAAAAAAAAGCATTTAAATATTTAAAACAACGTATTTATGCGCATCTATGCATTTCTTTTTTTTTACTTAGATTTCAGCAAAAAGGAATCTTTTTAAATATATATTTTTTGTTTAAAATTAGTTTCGTTTAATTAAAAAATCATAATAAGAAAAGAAAAAAAAGAACAGTAAATATTGTAAAACATAAGTATTATCTTTTTCATGATCAATAATTTCTTGCCTATGCTGACTTTTTCTTCCCAACAAAACACCAATGAACGATAAATTAATGTACATTAACCTACAAAAAATAAGCATATAAAAATAAATATTTAAAACAAAGTATTTATGCGCATCTATGCAATTCTTTTTTTTTTTTTTTTTAGATTTCAGAAAAAAAGAAGATTTTTAAGTACTATATATATTTTTTCTGTTGTTCAAAATTAGTTTCGTTAATCAAAAAATCATAATAAGAAAATCTGTTTTTTAAATACTAAGTAAGAAATCAGCTTACAACTAGTATCTTAAAATAATAATTATTAACGTCAATACTGAACTCTTTCTCTCCCTTTTTTGCTACCTCATTCCCCAACTGACTTAAAGAGTAACCCAGTTTCCATGACAACGGTTGTTATCCGGTCTACCTACCTTTCTCTCCAGTGCCAACTTAAGGTGGAATGGACTATAGTACACTTTAGCATCCAAATAGAGTCTTTTTGCTGCCATCTAGTGTGGCAGAAACTAGACGTACAAATTAACATGACCAACGGTATCTCACCCATTGTGGTGGTCCTGAAAGAGTGGATACCACCTTTGGAGAACGCACTAGGTCTGCTCATCGGCAAGACCGATTGTGCAGCTCATTGGAAATAAAATATTTATCATTTACATAGGATTGTAAGCTAGAACACTTATTTATCCAAGAATGAAATATACAGAGATGCCAACTTGCTCCGGACAACAAATATATATTTTAAAGTGGTAGTTTATCAATTGTGATTCTTGGTTTAATAAATTGAATTTAGTAGACTTTTATCCACCACTATTTCTAAGTAATTCGTAGGCTTATATAATTCACCACTTTTTAAAAAGTTTTAAAAGCTCGTGTCTTGCATATCATGACAAATCAGTTGGTGGCCCTTAGGGCCAAATACTGAGATCCTCCGAATATCAAGCAATTAAAAGTACGTATATCATGCTGTACCTTTTAAAAAGTCAGCAAAAATAGTCAAATATTTGCAAAATTTACTTTGTAGTTATTTACCGTTTTTTAAAAATTATTTTGGCGTTTCCGGAGCAGTTGGCATCTCTGAATATAATCTTTTCGAAGCGAAAGCGCAGTCTATCAAAATTATACATCAAAAGAAAAGACAATGTTTTAAAGTGTGTTTTTTTACATTAAAAAAATTGATTTCCTTTGGCTGGTTTTTTTTCTCCAAAAAATCTGTGCGTTAAGGGGTTAAAAGTATAAATAAGGTAAAAGAATAACACAAAACAATTTATATTATATAAAATGAGACTTTTACTATTTTCAGTAAAGTATATGAATTTATACAAAGGTCGAAATGTTCCATTAGAAAATATGGCAACAGTTGGCAGGAGTGTCTTGAAATGTAGAAAAAAAAGTATTCAAAAAGAAGACAAATCGAAAGACTTTTAGAAACATCATCCAATGGGCTTAGTAGTAATCTGAAACACATCAGCAAATCAAACACTAAAATTTTTTTTAAACTATATACTACATATATTTTTTAATGTTTACAGTTCGCAAAATAAAGAAAAAGGGACTACCATGAATAACTTTTGATCTAATGATCGGATTTTCACGTTCAAAGACTCATTCTTAAGGGTTCGAAGGGATGACTTCAAATATACTAAGTAATTAATGCACCCGATATTTTAAGTTACGAAATCAGGCATGAAAATGTACTTTCTCTGAATAAACATACCTAATGGATTCGTGTTTCAGAAACACAAAATATAGGAGGAAGCAGCAATCTGGGAAATACAATTCCCATAGTTTGGTTAGGAAAGAGGTATAAAGCTTGGACCCCTTAATATTAATTTTACTTTTTGCGTGTTTTGCCTTATCTCGAGAGCTTCTTAAGCGAATTGAAAAATATTTTGTCCACAATTATAAATTCATTTACCCAAATATAATTTCATGCAAAAATAAATTTTAGTAAATATTTGTTATTTTATTTAATAATGGTCAAAAATGTTTTGCATTATATCGTATGAAACATTTTACATCATTTTAAAGTATGTATATGAACAGGGAAAAGTTCAAAATTTGTGCGAAATCGGTCGAATAGTTTCAGAGAAATCGAATTTTAAGAAAGTCGTATACATAAAATTCATTTTCTCAGGATTTACTCAACCGATTTCACTAAAAATTCGGATTTGACCATGTGAAATTAAATAGTTGAAAACGACGTGAAAAATTGTGCGTCGAACAAATCAAAATTTTTTCGACTGTTTTTAATAAAAATAATACATATTTACTGAAATTCGTTTTTTTTGCATTGAATTATCTTAAGATGAATGAATATTATAATTCAGTGCGCAATTTTTTCATTTCGCTTAAAAAGTTCCCTAGATATGCGCAAAAAGTAATAATGACATTAAGAGGTCCAAACTTTACATGCTCTCCTGATAAAAATATTTCCCTGATTGTGCCTACCTCCCTATATTTTTTTGTGGGGATGGTCAAAAACTTGAATTATTTTTTTTAAAAAAAAGATATGTTTATTCAGAGAAAGTACTTTTTTGAATTTCGAAACTTAAATTATCGGTTGCACTAATTAATTAGCATATTTGAAGTAACCCCCCCCCTCGAACAATTAGTTCCAGAACGTGAAGATCTGATCAAAAGTTATTCAGAGTGATCTGTTTTTTATTTTGCGCAATGAACACTGAATATTCACAACTTTGTTTAATGTTTTAGGATATTACAACAATTATTTTGCAAAAAATACTTATCAAATAAATAATTTTCAAAGCAGAACACTATTTTTTTTTTGCTCTTATAGATATGTTTTTGAAGAATTATGTTCCAGTGGTGGCGAACCAAAAGCAAAAGCTTTATAAAATTTTTTTTTTATAAACTTAAGAATATTTTTTCAATTTAATCTGACCTGTATTATGACTGTTCAAATTATTTATGAGTGGTGATGGGTAAATCTATTTTAAGCTAATTTATTAAAATTACTGCCAGTGGGAAAAATTTAGGACTATAGTACCGTTATTATAGTATTATAATTTATTATACATTGCTACATTATTTATAAAATTTGCTAGATAGAGCTAAAATTTCTGAAACTGCGAAAATTTCGCAGCATTTGGAGGGAATTGAACTTAAAAAATATAATATTACATTAGCAAAGATGCCAACTTTCTCCGGACAGCAAATATATATTTTAAAGTGGTAGTTTATCAATTGTGATTCTTGATTTAATAAATTCAATTTAGTAGATTTTTATCCACCACTATTTCTAAATAATTCGTAGGCTTATATAATTCACCACGTTATGATACTTTGGTCATGCTATGCCTTTTAAAAAACAAGCAAAAATATTCAAACATTTGTAAAATTTACTTTGTAATTATTTACCGTTTCTTTAAAATTATTTTGACGTGTCCGGAGCAGTTGGCATCTCTGCATTAGGGAAAACGCAACAATACAATACAGATCGTCTTTTTTTAGTGGGTATACAGTGAAACCTCTCAGTTTTATTTCCTTTAAATGCAAATTTTAGTCGGGCAATACGTAGGTAGTTGGGATCTCAGACGATGCAGTTTTATTAACGGAGCGTTCTGTATCTCTTTGTTGTTTTAACCCGTTTTGTCCCGACTTTATATATTGAAATCATACAAGAAGTGGTTTTATGGAAAGGGTGGTATAATATATTATCATACCTGCTAACTTTTAATCCTTTCCATTATCATTTTTCCCAGTGGTATTAAAATGGAATTGAAACTTCAATTTTAAGCAAACAAATACGTTGTATTTGAGAAACCTTAAGTTCACAACCATGATAGTAACGCATATTAATATATGTGCTTAATTTTTCTAAGAATAGTGGTGATCAAATCATTTAAAAATTAAGTTTATAAAAGAAAAAATAGTATATATTTACTACCTCTTTAAATATAAAAATAAAATCTTCCCGAAAATCCGGAAGAGTTGGCAGATATGTATTATCGAAATTAATTGGTTTTTCTACTGTTAGGGCAAAGAGTCTTTGATGGATCAAAAAATACTAGCCTTTTTTAATTCTAGATCTAGTCAGAAATAACTAAATCATTGTGGTATCTGAGAATCTTTTAATTCACCCAGATAAATGAAAATGCTGAAAAAAGTTTCCCATCACTACGAATGGTTTTGAAAAAAGGAACTGTCCTAAATATATGACGCTGGGCGTTAACTGGTTACGGTCACGTGATGAGAATAGGATCTCACTTCTTAGCAATGTCGTCATAATACTCTGAACTCGTCGTCATAATACTTAAGTTTGATAAATTTGAAACAACAACCAATATGCTATCATTTAAAAGGTAGATTAGTACTCAAAATTAATTAACAGTACATTTTTTAAACAATTATTTTATTCACTGGTATTTTGCAGCATAAAAGGACAATAAATTATTACTTACAATTTTTGTACTCAAAACGGTATCCATTTGTATATTCAAATTGTGGCCTGATGTCATTGCTCTGAAATAAAAAGAAAGAATCAGATGCATTAAAAACTTTTTTTAGACCATTACAACCTTTATATTTCGAAATATTTACCAAGTTTGAGTAAAATGTTTAGATTATCCATAAATAAATACTCGGTTTAACATTTTATTTTATTTTACAACCGTCGTTGAACTGCTGACTCAATTTTAGGTTTGCGATTACTAATGTTCAACTCTGTAATCTTGTAATTTTGAACCTAATCCAGAAGACAAGGGAACTCCTGGATCAAGTATCGAGAGAAATTCGCTTTCGAGAAGGAGGTTTTGATGGAACTAACCCGCATTTGCGTTGCAAGAAGAGGAAAACCACAGAAACCTCCCATGGTTAGCCTGACGTCAAGAGGACTACAACCTATGATTCGTCAACCATAGAGGATATTTTTACGTTAGCACTATGGCCGGGTGCGGGATTAGCATCAACCAGCTATCGCTTAGATTCGAGCCCAGCTCATAGCTTGGTAGGCGAACGCCTTATTCTCTGAGCAACCAAGGCTCTGGTTTAACATTAAAATAAATGCTTATGCATAAAAGCAGTATCCTATTCAAAATATAAAAATATTAGGAAGGTTATGGATATTTTTCGCCATATTTTTTGGTTGAAACAAGCTTGACTACTAGGGTATGCTAATAATTGAATAATCATACTAAACTGAAATGGCGAACTTCTTAGGTTCTGAGCCAGCGGATTCTTCAAAATATTTGATGTATAAACAAAATTAATGTGTACAAATTTTTATTCGAAACTACTTTGACTACCAGAATATTTAATTAATTCTAAGCTGTAACTCACAACATTCCCATAATGTTTTTTCAGAAAGAAGAAGATTGATAACTAAATTACTTTATTATTGTAATTTATCTTGGAGAAACAATAAGATATATATGTCCCTCAATATTATAACAGAGATGCCAACTTGCTCCGGACAGCAAGTTTATATTTTAATGTGGTAGTTTATTAATTGTGATTCTTGGTTTAGTAAATTCAACTTGGTAGATTTTTATCCATCACTATTTCTAGAAAATTCGTAGGCTTACATAATTCACCACTTTATAGTACTTATGTCATGCTATGCCTTATAAAAAGCAAAAATAGTCAAATCTTTGCAAAATTTACTTTGTAGTTATTTACCGTTTTTTAAGTTATTTTGGCGTGTCCGGAGCAGTTGGCATCTCTGTTATAAATGTAATTATGAGTAATTGTTTAAATCAAACACCACATTAATATACATGGTGTCTCGTGTTTTCCATTAACTTAACGACTAGCGTATGAACGTAGTGGACGACAAATTCTGTTCCCAAACTGCGCTCTCCCACACGTAATACAAATAATAGCAGCCAAAAAATACAAAAATTTTTTATAGGCCATTTCAAAGTGCGACAAATTGATGTCTATGGTATTCGAATCTCTATGTATCTGATACGATATCTTGCCTTTGGTACTTATTTGCAGGTATACTATGCTTGTCCGCAGTTAATCCAAGCATAAGCCGCTCTCGAATTGCAAAAAGAGCAAATGAGCCATGTGAGGCACATTTTTTCGACCACTATAAGGCATTCTTGTCAACTACTACGCTTTTTGCAAAATATTTTATAGAGTGGTAAACATTTAAAAGTCAATATTTATAGTAATTTTGCTAACATTTTAAAAAGCCTCACAACCGAAGAGCTGAAACAAAGTGGCATATGAAATTTTTAAATCATTTATATGTAGTGATGTGGAAAATACGTTCAAATGAATAAGAAATAATACATTTAAACAAAAACTGAGCTACCACTAGAATAAATGTTTACAAAAAGCGTAGAAAGCTAGCAGTCCTGGATAAAGTGATAAACAGTTGGATACATATCCAGGCCAGCCAACTACTACACTTTTTGTAAACATTTATTCTAGTGGTAGGTCAGTTTTTGTTAATAAAAAGCGTAGAAATTTATTAGTTCTGTATAAAGTGATACAGTTGGATACATTCGTTCGTTCGTTGCAGTGGAACTGGGTGTCTGAGGCCTTACGGCCCTTTAGTTGGATACATATACAGGCCTGCCAACTACTACAGTTTTTTAAACATTTATTCTAGTGGTTGGTCAGTTTTTGTTAATAAAAAGCGTAGAAATTTGGCAGCCCTGTATAAAGTGATACTGTTAGATACATATACAGGCCTGCCAACTACTACACTTTTTGTAAGGCTTTCAGAATTTTTGATAATTTTGCCAATATTTCAAAATCCCTACCACGAAAGAGCTGGAACAAAGAGGCAAACTTTCAAATATGTAGTGGCGTGGAAAGGAAGCTTAAATAAATAAGAAATAATACATTAAAACAAAAACTGAGCTACCACTAGAAAAAATGTTGAAAAAAAGAGCCGAAAGTTGGCTGCCCTGCATATTGTAAAATTCAGTATGCGCATATCTGATACGGTGATACGGGTAAATAGATCCTGGTATATTCGCATCATTACAGTGCAGTATTCCTTAACCTTGCGTTATATAATGATGGCATATTTTTGCGCTTGGTTTATGTGAATACAGGGCTGCCAACTTTCTAAGAATTTTGCAAAAATTTATTCTAGAGGTACCGAAGTTAAACTTTTAATGTATTATTTTTTATTCATTTGAGCTCATTTTCAACACCATTACATATAAATGATTGAAAAGTTCACATGCAACACCGCTTCGTTCCAGCTCTCAAGTGGTGAGGCTTTTAAAATTTTTGTTAGCAGGCCTGGAATAGAAATTTTCAATCCGACTTAGTTATTAAAACATAGGATGAGTAAAAATTTTGCTTCATTATCGAATTTATAGGTTAATAAAATTTTTTACTCCTGTGACATTTGAAGCTAACGTTTTTATTTTTTCACAGAAAAAAAAATCTTATTATGAGCATTTGTTTTCTCCATTTTTGAGATTCAATTACGAAATTAAAATTTTCAACTTATTAAAAACTTGGATTACGAGACATACTTACACGAAAAATTTTATTCAAATATTTGACATATTTTTCCAAAACGGCATATCTAAACTGCCTTGAACCACATCCAAGAAGAAATACTATAAAAACACCCTGAAAGAGTTAAGTAAATTACTGTTAATTTATATTCATTGAAAAGAAAATAATATTATTCAAGTATATCTTTTCACTTTTATTTCTTGGGATTATTTATATTACTGTTTCATGTAACTTATACTTTTATCTAGAATTGGAAGTAGAGATTTTATTATCATTTTATGTAATTTATGATTTTAGCAAGAATTAGAAATAGTGACAGTGTTATTGTTTCATGTAAGTTTTTTTCCTGTTTATTTCAATCGACAGTAAAAAAAAATTTAAAATAAAATAGAACGAGTAAAAAAAAAAATTAATGAGTAAAGCTGTGGAACTAATCTCTAAAATTAAAACTAATTTCTTAACTAATTATTTTTATTTTTCAAAGAAAATAAAACTAAAAATTATGTAATTAAAAAAACTAAATTAATTTTAACAGTTTTTAAGAAAATCAATAGAGGCATTACAAATATTTTGCTTGAAGAAACTCTAACACATTTTTTAAAAAAAATAACAAATGATAATGCATCCAAATTTATAGTTCTTATAATTTCAGCACGTAAAATGTAAATTTTTTTTGATTTATCTTGGATTAAAGCTAACTTGTTATTTATGCCATAGTTCTTATTTATACCATAGTTTATCCAGAGTGGCTGAAAATTATATAGCAACAACATTACTTTTTGGTATCGATTCAAAACTACTTATTTATTTATTCAAATGAATATATTTAAAGTATTAAACAAAATAATTATTAATTTATAATTTTGATCAATATGAAGTTGTTCTTTTAATGATTTAGATAAGACAAAGCAATCAATTATGACTACGTTTCAAGAAATAGATGCCGAATAAAATTTAGTATTGCGTACACAGCAATCAAATGTGAGCTGATCAAATACAGGTACTCTGCCGAACTACCTAAAGTTCAATAAAGTAAATTGTTGAATTGGAAAGAAAAAAAAATTCCAAGAATAAAATTATTTTACTTTATGCTCAAGTTCAAGAGAGTCATCTTCAAAATAAGTTACCTACTCCATATANACAATTATTAACAAAAAAATTATAATTAATGCCAAAAAACAATTAATCACCATAAAAAACAAGCTAACAATAAATAACTAGCAAAAAAATTAACAGACCTGCTTAAAATAACATCTTACAACCTAATATAAGTTATTTGTCATCTAATCTGCAACAACAAAAGTCACACTGATGTTACTTTAAGTTGAATTACGCGTATTATTGAGACATTGCGAAATGTATTCTTTTTCATAGTAAATAAAGAGTTTTGAGTTTTCCCAGTAATCATGAAGTCAAAATTGTTTGACGGCACGTCTATGACCAAATTAACAATTTTTTAGAAAAAATGGCACGTTGGTGCATAAAGGTTCGCCACCCCTGTATTAGGTGATTATGTTTTGTTTCTTTTTGCAGCAAGTCGGAATTTTATTGAAAAAAGAAAAAAAACTCATACTTTGGTTCCGAAATTAACACATCCATTATTATGGGTCAACATTAGAGAAACCCTTATAGATGAAAAATGGACAATATATGTTCTACAGCTCATAATTAAAATAGTAAAATTGAGAAGAAAACAAATGTGCCTAAAATTAGATATGCGGGAGAAGTAGATGATGATCATCACTTACAATCCAACAGTTAAAAATGTGAAAAAGTTTCCTCCATCCTCGAAGGTTGACAGTGTCTATTTCAAGCCATGTCACCAATCCCGGGATCCAAACACCCATGAAATACAGAGAGAGAAAAAACAGCATTTTTGTGCTACAGCTGAAAACAAACACATATTGTTTTTATATACTATTATAAGGTTCTTATTATACAAATATTACTTAAATACATACGGTAGTATGTATTATGTATTAAATTCTATTTCAACATTCCTCTGATGGTTTCAAACAGTTATATCCGACCACAAGTTTCTTAGTGGTGTAAAAAAATGTCTTTAAAGAAATGATAGTACAACATTTTGTCATGGTTTATCTAAGGAGCAATTCTAACAAACAATAACATGAAATTGACATGTTCAGAGTTGCTCATTCNTTTCAGTCTTAAAAGTCTCAAACTGGAAGACAACTGCCAGGCAGAGACAGGCCTGGAGGAAGTTGATTGAGAAGGCCAGGGCCCACCCGGGGCTGTCGTGCCATTGAGGAAGGAAGGAAGAGTTGCTGAAATTTTAAAAGGGGTTAAAAGTGACATGACAAAAAGAAAGAACAAAAATAGCTTTAAACAAAGTAGACAAGAAAATGAATGTATAATGTAAATTGTTTATATTCGCCACAGATAAGATTTTAGTTAAGATTTATTCGCAGTTAAAATTTTATTCGCGGGTCGGATAAAACGCACCGGCTGTCCACAGTTGGCCCGCAGTTTGTCCATCACTAGTTTAGAGTTAATATACATTTTTTCGCTTTTTTTTTGTCCAGTACTTACTTTGATGTTTTGCTTTTTATTTTGAATATTATATTGTTCCAAGAGCAGCCCTGTTTTAATATTTAATTCATTGCAGGTATGCCTCTTTGTAAAAAAACATTTTCCAGTGGTAGGCGAAGTTAAAGTTATTTTTAGTTAAATAAATTTAATTTTGAATTATTTTGCTCATCACAACATATAAACATACAAAGCCTGATATAAAATGCATATTTTTAGCAGTCATTTCGGGGTGAGACTTCAAGCGAAAATGATTATTTAGTAGTATTACTTTTTATATTTGCTGTCATTTTATGAGACGTTTGCTGAAAGCGCAGCAGTTGGTTAAATTAGCATACCTGCCTGGTCTGGTCTTGTTGGTTGGTCGGGGTCCCTGAGGCCAAGATGGCCCTTTACCCCTTCATCATGAAGTAAATATCGTTGAAGTGAAACCTTGTGGTGATAAGCATAAAGCTAAAGTTGAAGTGGGGAGAAAAATGGCACATTGCCATGGTGCGGAAAAGCTGTGGTGACTTGAAAAAGAGTTGAGAGTAATCAACAAAAATGAAGTCTACTGTGCTTTGCTTGAGGAAAACATCTCGCTGTTTTTAAGATTACTTATCTCGAATTCATAATTAACATCTCCAGTCTCCGCTAGTAACTAAACTGGCGAGGACCCGAAGGACAATAGATGTTAGTAAAGCCAGACTCCTACTTGCGAAACATGCTTCGACCAGTCGGTTTCAAACGCAAATGACCGCCATTAACATGTCGGACAGGCCTAAATGCTACTAACGAAAGGTCAATGCAATCATCACGTTCACGTACGTCTAGGCTAAACAAGTTACTACTGCCGCTTACACGGTGTGTTCACGTTGGCTGGATTTGAAAACTATTTCATCTTGATGTTCTGTCTTTCAAACATTGATCAGTGATCGACGTCGCAGA
>NC_092209.1:9700299-9738375 GCF_043381705.1 Parasteatoda tepidariorum
CAGTTAAAACTTTATTTAATATGAAAGGAGTGATGGCATGGCTTCGTGAGGAAACAGAAAACAAATACCCAAATTCAATCAAATGTGCAAGAAAACTATTGTTACCGATTCCATCTTCATATTTAGCTGAATGTGGATTTAGTGCTGTAAATGATTTTATTGGTAAAAAAAAAATCGTGTAGATATAACCAATGGGGAGACTTGAGACTGAGGCTAACCAAATTGGAACCTAAGATAAAATCTACGTGCAGCAAGCATCAAGGGCAAGAATCTCACTTAATTAAAATATTATAGAAAAATATTTATTAAAATTATTTCGAATTTGAATTTTAGTTCTTCATTATATGTTCTGAAAATTTACTTACTTTGTTTCGCTAACAATTTCCTAAGTTTCTTAAGTGAATAATTCGATTTTTTTTAATATTAAAAATTATGTATATGTTACATAGGGGGCATAAGAATTTTAGAAAGGCTTAGGTGGGGCATGGTACAAAAAAGGTTGGGAAACACTGGTCTGAACGAAATAATCAGCCTAGTCATCCCCTCGAACCATTAACCCTATCGCGCCGATTGTCACAAATGCGTGCCAGCATAAAATCGTATCAACCGGGGAAAAAAGATAAAACTGGTAATCAAAGTAATTCTTTAGTAGTTTATTTGTGGGCGAAGTTATAATTGTTTGATTTATTTAATTCACCATTACTTTATTCAAAATAAAACTATTTAGCTATATTTTGAACTAACATTGTTTATATATATGATTGAAATAACAATAATTAAAGTAAAAACAAATTAAGTCTGTCAAATTAGCAACGACTACATTTAAGTTACCTCTTTTTATTTAATTACATCCTGATTCTGATTTTGCTCGAATGCTTTTCTGAATCACCCGTCCCCAAGGGGTTAAGAATGAGTCCTAGAACGTGAAAATCCGAACATTAGAACAAAAGTTATTCAGGGTGGTCCGTTTTTTTCTCGTGGTACGTGCACTGTGCATGGGTAGTATTGCTGTTGTACATACACTGCCCTGCAATAATGGAAGAAACACTTTCAGTTTTTGACATTTTTTTAAATTTCTCAAGAAATATTTAGAGAATTATTTCGTAACTTGAGAGTTGTTTAGTTCATGCAATTTTTCAATCTTAGTAAAAAAGTTTAAAGCTTTCAGAGGTTTGAGTAACAGATAATAAATTACGGAAGAGAACAAATATTTTTGAACACCCTATACCAGGAAATCAAGCAATAAACTTGTTACTTGTATCAATTGCTTTGGTTGTTATTCACAATGACTACATAAAATTTCGCTAAACTAGTTTAAATATTTATAGAGATATTAACATTTTTAAAATTTTTTTTTTGTCTCAAGTTTTTTTGCTATAACTTCTAAAAATAGTCAGAAAAGTTCAACAAATTGTTTGGAGCAATTTAGAACTAAATAAAGAATTTTTGGTTTAGAATTTGAAAAAAGTTCGCTTAAAATTACGCAAGATATGGATATTTAAAGTAGTTTTTTAGTACTATGCATGTACGAAAAAAGTTTAAATTTTTTTCTTCATAATTTTGTAGTGAATCGTATTTGGCAACTTATGAAAAATGGTTTATTTGAATATCCTAAAAACGTTAAAAGTTTCGAGCAACTTTCAATGTAGTTTTCGTACTCTTTGAAATAAAGCTGTACATGATGAACACAAATTTTATTTTATAGTATTGCAAATGAGAGTACCTTAGAACCAGACAGCAAGAACAAAGTAAAATTTGTGGAAAACTTCTGATTATTTTGAACTTTATTTTAAAAAATGCAAAAACTGCATAGAAAATTGATCGGAATTTTTAACATTTTTAAGATATTCAAATAAGTCTGTAGTTGTTGTTTCTAATCCCAGCTGGGATAGCGGAGCTATACAAGATCCATGAGGCCGTGAGTCTTCAAAAAATCGAGGAAAAGGAGAGGTCTCTCAAAAACCTCTTCCATGGTGAAATCCAGGCAATCAAGTAGATCAAAGAAGTCTTATTTCATTAGTCGCTAAATATGATTCACTACAAATTTTTTAAAAAACAAATATAAATTTATTTTGTGCATGCGCAGTACAAAAGAACTACTTTAAATACTCATATCCTGCGTAGTTTAAACTTTTTTCAAATTTCAAAAAAATGTTTTGTATTTAATTTTAAATTGCCCTAAAAAATTTGTTTAATTTTACAGAAAATTTTTAGAGCTATAGAAAAAAAATGTACGACAATTTTTCATATTTCTATAAATATTTAAGTTAGAATTACGAAATTATATACAGTTGTTGTAAATAACAATTAAAGTAATTGATGCAAGTTACAAGCTTAGTGTTTGATTTTCTGGCATAGGGTGTTTAAAAATCCTAGTTTTCTTTCGTGATTTGAATCGCGGAAGAAAACTAAGATTTATTATTTATCTCTGAAAGCTTTAAACTTTATTGCAAAGTATTAAAAATGACATGAACTAAGTAACTCTAAATATACTAAATATACTTTTGAGTATTTCTTGAGAAGTCAAAAATCGAAAGTGTCACTTCTATTATTGCAGGGTAATGTATCTTTAGCGCTAATTCTCTAAATCGCTTTCAAAAAATAACCCTGTTTAGCTCATATGTTGTACAAACGCAAAATCTTGATATCAATTAATACAATGCTGATTATAAAAATTATAGAATTTTATAAATTTTTGCAGCAAAATGTGGCAGCTAAAAATTAGAAATATTTACTAATTTTAGACGTATATGTTTTACGTCATTTCTTTAAAAGTTTTTCATGAAAGTTTAGGTCGGACATAATAGGGTTTGTAGAAGAAATAAGGGGAAATATTTATTATAAAAATATTAATAAAACTTACTTAAGCTCTTGGACCACTTCAAATCTTTTAATTTGAGGCGAAGTTAAGTTACAGCAAATTACTAAGCTCCATACAAGAGAACTCTGCAGAAAAAAAACGAGTTTATAATATCAGGCAAGAATGTCACTTGTCAAAAAACGAAAAAAAAAAATGATTGCATCATCATTTCTAGTTTTTTTTTTGAAATAATGATAAACCATGACTACCAGTACTGGTTAACAGTTATAAAGTATTAGAAAAGTTGCTTCTGTTATACATAGCTAAGTTATTGAGGTAAACAGCTAGAATTGAATTTGAAAAGTAAAAACTTAGTATAAATTGCAATGGCGGGGGGGGGGTGCTCATTCAATAACACTTTTTGTAAATATTTATTCTAGTGGTAGCTATGTTTTATCATTTAATGTTTTAATTTTTATTCATTTAAATTTATTTTCTACACCACTACATATAAATGATTTGAAAGTTCATATGCGACGCCATTTTGCTCCTGCATTTTCCTGGTAAGGCTTTCAAAATGTTGACAAAAATTCTGAAAGCGTTAGTTTTTAAATATTTACTATAGCTCTTTCACCAGGAGTTGGCACTTGGCTCCACCTTCATCACGTGGTATGCGACAATACTATTTCGCTGCTTTTGGGATAAAGTTGCTATTTGGCGATCGTATGGTGAATATATTTATTTCGCATCTGCATTTGTTTTAAGTACGTATTTCATAAATTTGATGATATTTCGTGCAATTTTTTACGATGTTTCTCTCTTTTGAGTGAATAGTTTGTCCTGTTTTAGACATTTTTCTGGGAAAACAGCAGTTTTTAAATTTAAAATATATTTAATTAGCTAGAAAAACGTAAGTTATAATAGCAGATGATAAAGCAAAGTAAGTGACTGAAAAAGAAGTAACTGTTTGTGTTAGGCTCGCATTATGGGTTGTCTCAATTTCAAGAGCGGAGATGTTTCTCTTCTTACTCCCTCGCTGAAATGAACTGTGCGTCCGAGGAGGTAGAGTCAAGTGCCAACTCCTGGTGAACGAACTATACTGTATAAAATATTTTGCAAAAAGCGTAGTAGCTAGCAGGACTGATTAAACTATGTATCAGAATGGTTAATTGTACACACTATGTACCACCATTTCCTGGTTAGCACTCAGTCCCCTTCCTTCTGGTTGTACAGTAACTTCGCGATGTAACGGTAGAAGTATTTAATGCAAAAACGGTTAAAAAAAAAACTTTTTTTCTTCTCCAGTTTGTTAATTGCTAATATCTTCTCCCGTTTTGGTTTTAAAGTCCTTTTTAAGCCTGTTAATAAAATTAAATATAAGTCTATTTTATTTTATTTTATAACCGTCGTTGAACAGCTGACCCATTNTTTCAAAATAATTCGTAGGCTTATATAATTCACCACTTTATAATACTTACGTCATGCTAAACCTCTTAATAAGCAAGCAAAAATAGTCAAATATTTGCAAAATTTACTTGTAGTTATTTATCGTTTCTTTAATTTTCTTGGGTTGTCCGGAGCAGTTGGCATCTCTGGGAACCTCCCACTGTTAGCATGACGGCAAGGGGACTCTGACCTATGAACTGACTTCATACCTGCCAACTTTTCCGGAAGATTTTATTTTCATATTTAAAGTGGTAGTAAGTATATACTAATTTTTCTTTTTTTAGATGATTTTGATCACCACTATTCTTACAAAAATTAAGCACATATAATAATATGCGTTACTATCATAGTTGTTAACTTAAGTTTTCTCAAATACAACGTATTTGTTTGCTTAAAATTGAAGTTTTAATTCCATTTTAATAGCACTGGGAAAAATGATAATGGAAGGGATTAAAAGTTGGCAGGTATGTGACTACCACTGAGGATATCTCACGTCAGCACTGTGGTTGTTGCAAGCCGGATGCGGAATTCATATTAACCAGTCATCGCTGGGATTCGAACCCCGGTTCACAATGCTCTGTCCCCTGAACCATATAAGTTTCTTAAAGATTCTTTTTGTTTGGATAATCTCTGGGGCTTTTACAATATTAACCCTTTGCACTCGGAGTATTTTACAATTTATAATCAGTTTCTAAAAAATAGAAACTCTATAAACAAAAATTGTATATGTTTGATATTTTGTACTAGTGCCTGCTTAAATTTATTAAAGTGCAGGTTTAAATGTAGAGTTGAGTGGATGATGTTTATAAGTGACATTTTTAGACAAACTGCAATAAGGGGAAAGAAGAAAAAAAGTGGTATGAAAGTGTTTTGTTTTAAATTTAATAGAATTGTTTTCGATTGCTTTTGGCGAACTTGTGGTTGCATTTTTATAAGTACTTGACCTTACTTAATGCAGTTGTGAGGATTTTAAATCTGATTTTACTTTTGTTGCAAGAGAAACAATTTTTATCAAAAATGATATTCTTTGTTTTGTTTATTTTTTTTTTCAAAATATATAAGTTAATGAAGATCTAGGTTTATCTGTCTTCATATACAATTGTCTGCTCTTTTGAAAATAACCCTTAGGACGGAAAACACGTGACCTTAAATGTATCGCATTATAAACTGAAATGTATTATCACCTTAATTCCTACCATTCCTTACGTAGCAGATAAGTTGGGGTACTCAGTATTCATTCGAATGGATTTAAAAAAATCCTGGTTAGGAGTATATTGCATAAAAAATGTAGCTTGTCGAGAGAAACAGATGGCAAATTTGATATCAGTAACTCGAAAATATCGAAGATCCTTTCAAAACTCATGGGACAGAAAATTTTTTTCCCTCTCTAATTTTTTGTCTCATTTTATTTACTACTAACCTAATTTTAAATGAAATGACAATAAATAATTTCAAAGGAAATCATACAAACATAATGTGAATTAGTTTTGTTAAATTAAGGTGAAGGCAAAAACAACTTTATTTCATTAAACTTAACCCATGTACCGTAAATTTATCCATATACCATTATTAGCCTCTTTTCAATCAATGCATCTGAAAATGTCACTTGCACACTTTATTTAATTTTAAATATAAAGATCTTAATTGTTTTTCTTTATCCCAAACTTTTTTGCCACGTTTCTGATATTTTGTGTCTTATTTACTGTTTCACAATAGGGTGCTTAAAATATATATAAAAGAACTTACCACACTGATGAGAAAAAGTGGGCAAACTAAAGAGCATCTCAAAGCTCTACTAGGTCCTACCATGCACCTGAAATTAAAATGGGTAAACACAATTACTTAAAAGTTTCCTACAGGATGATCACAACCGAGGAAAATTTCAAAAGACACTTTTTACGATGGGAAAAACGAATTTTTTACCGATTTCAATCTTCCAAAATATACTTGTGAATTAAAGGAAATAGATGTGAAAATGACCTAACTTATTTCTTGAAAGTTAAAACCATTGAACAGCCTCATTGCTATAACTTTACCTGGTTATGTCTATCCTGCTATTGTTTGTAATCACAGACAAACAACAGCATTAACTCTTTTGCACCGGACGGGACATGTGCTGTCCCAGTCCATGGGTGAAAGCCCTTATATAGCAAGACGGAAAAGAGAAAAACCTGGTACGTAAAACATTTCATTCCAGCATTTTTTTCGAAAAAAAATGAAATATCTGTAACTATCAAGATTTCTTTTATAATTCTGGCATATATATAAAACTGCTTCTTTTCTCAGATAAAGTAGACATTGTTGAAAAATTTAAAAAATGAATAAGTAAACTCCTCCCCAAAACTAGCTATAACTGAAATGGTTTTACTACCAGCCTTTCCTCTTTTCCGCCTCGCTTTCACCCCTGCCCCTATGTATTAAACAATTAATGTGCAACAGATATCTAATTGTTACGGTATAAAACTTTAAAAAGGGTAAAAAGGGTCTCTTACGGTAATTAAACTTACATAAGTAGCACANCTTTCCATTATCATTTTTCCCAGTGGTATTAAAATGGAATTAAAACTTCAATTTTAAGCAAACAAATACGTTGTATTTGAGAAACCTTAAGTTGACAACCATGATAGTAACGCATATTAATATATGTGCTTAATTTTTGTAAGAATAGTGGTGATCAAAATCATTTAAAAATTAAGTTTATAAAAGAAAAAAAGTATATATTTACTACCACTTTAAATATAAAAATAAAATCTTCCGGAAAATCCAGATGAGTTGTCAGGTATGCTACTGGGTGATCAGAACCAACGCCTCCTATAATTGAAAGCCTCCACACGCTTTATTGTAGGTAGTCCAATTGGTGAAAGAATCATTTAATATGAAATCCATGTCTAAAAATTTGTTAATATAATTGGTTTGTTTTATTTACTTGTCAACCACTACAGATTCAATTCTCAAATGTATATGATAAATTTCTCTCAAGTACTTTTAAAATAGAAATTTTGTTTATGCGCACAAGTGGTTCGCTTTTTAAATAATCTGCGCAGACTACTTATAAGAAACCGTGTGGAGGCTTTTTGATGTAGGAGGTGATGTCACAACCGAGGAAAATTTTAAACGAAACTATTTAAGATGGGAAAAACAAATTGTTTTACCGATTTCAATCTTCCAAAATATACTTGTGAATTAAAGAAAATAGATGTTAAAAAGACCTAACTAATTTCCTGAAAGTTAAAGCCATTGAACAGCCTCATTGTCATAACTTTACCTGGTTATGTCTACCCTGCTATTGTTCGTAGTCACAGACAAACTACTGCATTAAATGAAGGTGAATTTTATTTAACGATTTGAAGTTAAGTTCTGCAAATAAATCATAACAAGTCACAAATAATGATAGTAACGTTATATTAGTGAGTAGCAATCTGTATACACATAATAGTAACTAGTAATATGTAATACTAATGAGCTGTTAAACTTCTTTAGTCTTTCACAGTATGAGAAATACACAAAAATGAAAATACATGAGTAATGTGTTAGATAAATTAGTTTACTCTTTAATTTTTTTCTGTATGAGAAATATACTCAAAAAATACACGGGTAACGTAATAAAACACAATAATTACCTGTCTTCATAACCGTAATTGGATGTCGATGCAACAATAACTCCAACCCAAACCAAAGGTAATCCTGTAAAAATAAATAAAATAAAGAAAATTATTTACGTTTATTTATTTTTTTTTAAAGAAAAGTCAATTTAGTAAAATCTAAACAGTATTCATGAAAAATGGATTTTAATTATTTTTATTTTAAGCACTTTAATGAAAAATCATATGAATAAAATTTATTATGGCATCCAATTTCATCATCATCATCATTGAAATATATCTGGGCGCCTGGGGCCGTTAGCGGTCTTTTTCCCATTCGTCTTGTATTGTGGTCTTTAAGGTGGTTCTTTCTGGTAATTGGAATGCAATTGGAATAAAAGGAAATTAAATATTTTGTATTTTAGTTAAAATTACGTCACTGCAAAAATGAGCTGCCATCGGCCTGAGGTTTATGTCTTCTCTTAAGAGAATTTTTACTTTTGAAAACTTAAGTTTTCAAAAGTAAAAATTTCGTTGAATCCAGCGGTGTCACAATTTATGGTCTTTTCGAAAAATCTGAAATTTAACTTTGCAATATGGTGATCTAAAAAATCTATGTTGAGGTCGCGATTTATGTTTTTATTGCGGATAAACAGTCTTGCTTTTGTCATTTTCCTGAGGATTTTATTCTGGCATATTTTGAGTTTTTTAAGGAGTGATGTGGAGATGTTGCACCAAGCTGGGGATGCATAAATTAGGATGGGACGGATCATCGAGATGTAAAGTAAACGTTTAAGTCTGAGTTCCATTTTGGGGTTCTGAAGAAGGATTTGTAATCTGTGACAGGGTGCTTGTGCTTTGTTGATAACTGTTTTGACGTGATCTTTCCAATTAAATTTGCTGTTTATGACCAGACCAAGATAGTTTGCGCTTTTGACTATGGGTATTGAAGAGAACAACTTGATTTTTTGGGAGGATAGTTTTTCTTTTATGTTGGATGATTAGTAGTTTCGATTTTTGGCCGTTGACTTTAAACTTCCAGTCTAGACACCAGGTTTCTATATCCGTAAGCTTTTCTTGGAGTTTCTGTAGGGCAACGTTGGGATTTTTGGACTTCACGACAATTCCTGTATCATCTGCAAAAAGTGCTGTGGTGCTATTAAAGTCTTGTCTGTCGATGGGAAAGTCGTAGGTAAATAATATGAATAGTATGGGCTCAAGGATGCTTCCTTGAGGCACTCCTGCTGTTATTTTTCTGTTTGTTGATTTCATGTTTTTAAAATTAACCTGAAAGGTTCTATTATGTAAGTAGGCCTGTATAATTTAATGACACCAGACGGGAATTTCAGTTGTATAAGCTTGAAAATAAGACCCCGATTGGCATCCAATTTGAATTTTTTTTTTTTTTTGGAATTTTCGTATCCTTACAACAAAAGAAAGGTAATGAGAAACAGTAGTATCTAATTAAATATTACGGTATTTTGAAGTTGAATAATGAACGAAACTTTTTCAACGTAATCATGTTATTAAACCTCAGCCATACCTCTAAATGTGACATTTTCTTTAACGCACGGGATGTCAACATTTATTTTTATTTTATTTTCTCCAACTGTTTCTTTTTTCTTCAGAATTTTGAATTATAATAATTAAAAATTTATTATTAGTGTCATATTAAAATTGCAATACTTCTTTTTATACTGAGAAATCTTAAATCTTTATTTGTCAACTGCGTCAAAAATATTGCCAATCATTATGAATTCCGAGCACATATTGCATATAGTTTGACAAAAGTACACTTTAACAGTAATTGTCAAAGCCGTTGACTTCCCCTCTTCGTGTTATAGTCCTTCACTAGCCGAAGCAAGAAGCCAAAGCAACGATGCCTTGATTCTTTGTAATTAGAATTTAAAGTGATTTGGGGTTTAAAAACGGGCAGTCCAAATTAAAAATATGGTCGTCATAAAGGAATTTAAAAAGAAAAGAAAGAAAAATGATCCATCCTGGCTGCATTGCCCAATGGGATGAATTCCAAGCGCATATTTCATATAGTTTGACAAAAGTAGACTTTTTTATTGTTCATCAAAATGCATCCTATTCAATTTTGTTGTTGTCGTAAGGCAAAGAGTGTGATTGTTTTCTTTTCCAGTGGCGCCATCTATGGACAAGAATTCGACTTCTGCCACAACAATACATCACTCCCGTATATAGGCAACACCTCCTAGAAAAGACAGGCCTCAGCACGGGTTACCATAAATATCCTTCAGTAGTCCAAACGTAATGACATATTTCGTATTTTCAACCACTGCGCAGCTTATTACCCCGAACGTAATGACATCTTTCTTACTTTTCATCTACTACGCAGTTAACTTCGTCACATCGGACTATTAAATTGATCCGTGCTGAGGACTTCCTTCTTCTAGGAAGTGTTGATATAGGGCGGACCCATTTACACAGTCATTAATTCATGCTCAGATCGTAATTTGGACCTCAACCAGAGAACGATCCATCTCCAATTCTGTGCCTCCAGAGGTATTGATTTGTTATTGGAACATGGATGACTTTGCGACCCGAAAAATTTAACGTGTACCAATCCATCACCTCCAACAGCAATAAGCCTCCACACGGTCTTTTATAAGTAGTCCGTGCAGACTGTTTAAAAAGTGAACCAGTTGTGCGCATGAACCCAAAACCTTTTATAAAAGTAATTGAGAGAAATTTATCTTATATATTTAAGAATTGAATTTGTAGTGGTTGACAAGTGAATAAGGCAAACCAATAATATACGCTAATAAAATAAATTTTTGGTCATAAATTTGCTACCACTTTCTTATTTGAACTAGATTTCATATTAAATGACTCGTTCGGTAAGTGGATATTCGAATTCCAGCCACTGCCTTTACAGAGTGCGGACGTATTAAGTCTAGCTCTGAGCGATCATGCCATACAACCAGAAAGGACGCGGCGGCAAGGTTTTACCCACCGCCCGAAAGTACGTTGGACACGATGCATCTATCTCATTGGATCAAGTCTTGGAGACCTGCGGGATTCCCGCGAAATACTTCCCGCCGAAAGATCAGATGGCCAACTCCGATTACCTCAAAGTCTTCTACGGGAAATTTTCCTGTGAAGAACAGTTTGAAGCGTACATGCAACTGGATGATTTCTCCAGAAACTCTGGTTTTGGACCTCACCACGAGATTTTCGACCAGTTAGCCCTCGCTGCCCTTGTGGCGCGAGGTGAGAAAATACGCCAGATAAATTCGACAGAAGTGGAAACACCGACAGCAACCACACCCGAGACTGCTGCCGCCCATAGCATCGACATGAATTCTGAGCCTGTTGAGGAAGCCTCGGCATCTGAAACTGCGCTCTCAGAANGGCAACACCTCCTAGAAAATGCAGGCCTTAGCACGGGTTACCATAAATATCCTTTAGTAGTCCAAACGTAATGACATATTTCGTATTTTCAACCACTGCGCAGCTTAGTACCCCGAACGTAATGACATCTTTCTTACTTTTCATCTACTACGCAGTTAACTTCGTCACATCGGACTACTAAATTGATCCGGGATGAAGACTTCCTTCTTCTAGGAAGTGTTGATATAGGGCGGACCCATTTACACAGTCATTCATTCATGCTCAGATCGTAATTTGGACCTCAACCAGAGAACGATCCATCTCCAATTCAGTACCTTCAGAGGTATTGATTTGTTACTGGAACATGGATGACTTTGCGACCCGAAAAATTTAACGTGTACCAATCCATCACCTCCTACATCAAGAAGCCTCCACACGGTCTTTTATAAGTAGTCCGCGCAGACTGTTTAAAAAGTGAACCAGTTGTGCGCATGAACCCAAAACTTTTTATAAAAGTAATTGAGAGAAGTTTATCCTATATATTTGAGAATTGAATCTGTAGTGGTTGACAAGTGAATAAGGTAAACCAATAATATACGCTAATAAAAGAAATTTTTAGTCATAAATTTGCTACCACTTTCTTATTTGAACTAGATTCTATATTAAATGACTCGTTCGGTAAGTGGATATACTTCACAGTTGTCTGATCAGACTACCTATAAAAAGCCGTTCTCACAAACAAGAGTCCAGCTCCTTGCCAATATAGTACTGTTATTAAAAAAATACTAAAATATTACGAAAGATACATTTGATGCAGACGAACAAAGTTAGAATAAGAGAGTTTTTAATTTGAATTGAACTTACCCCAACCAATGAGCATGTACAACATTACTCTGCCGTCCACAATACCTTTGATAAATCCCTTGAAGAGCGCATGAGTTAAAATTGCCATCCAGCAACCAACGCACAAGTAGAAGTAATGAATGAAGCCTGACAACACACGACATGCTTCCTGGAATCACATGTAGTAACGTTTTTAGGAGGATTTCCAGAAACTCACATAAAAAGTAACAAAATTCAATCAAAAAATTTGTGTCAAGGAATTCAACCTGTTTGCGGTACTGAGAAATTTAAATAATTGTAAACTTCAGTCAAAGGGACTAGTATAAGAATGGAAGTTCATAATAAAGAGATCTTCTCTTTATCTTTATACATTTAAAAATAAAAAGTGTCTCATGTTAAAATATACTCATAATTTGAAAGATAAAAACTCTTACAATTATATTGCAGCGATGCTAACTTGCACCACTTTGTAAAAAAATATTTTCTAGTGATAACTAAGTTTAGGTTATTTTTAGTTTAGTATTTTTCATTTTAAGCAATTTTTCCACCTTTACATATCTAAGTATTATATGAAGTTTTAATTCATAGCAGTTAAATCGTAGTAATGAGTGGGCGTAATTATCCGTACTTTTCAGGTTTTACTGTTTAATTCTCTACATATTTATTACCACTTACGTAGAAAGTGAAGCAGGTTACATTCCTGTTATTGGTTTGCTTAATCGTTAAAAATAAATGGAACTACTCTTAAATAATTTTACTCCGTTGCAAGTTAAGGAAAGATCTTGGCGGTATAGGATTTAAGTATTCCTCCGCGAAGGCATATATTTCTGTTTTTATTTCGCTCCCAAATCATACATATATTTTTTCAAGACAATATAAACGTCTTTAAACACGTCAGACAGAAATTTAATTCGTGCTATCATTTATGATAAATATCATAGAATTATTTAAAATAAAAAGGATTTGGTTTCGTAGTTTTGCTGGAATCTCGATAAACCAGAAGAACATTCGTTCTTGGAAAAAGAAACAACTATATGACGCTGCAAGAGCATTGGATTTGATTGAACCACTAAAAATGGAGCGTCTTATGCTGACATGCTCTTAACAAATCAAATGCGAGATAAATTATTTTTCTTTCTGTTTCGCTGTGGAAGTAAATCATCTGCAAGAAACAATATTATTCCTTCATCAGTTTTTCTTAATTCTCCTTACTTATGTATTGATTATTGTTAAAAAAAAGCAAATCAGAGGCCGTGCAACGTTGTCTCAAAAGTTGGCGATATTGAAATGCGTTCGCGCTAGAAGGTTGGTGTTTATTAGGTGTGCATTTCGATGCAAACAGGCTCAATAAACGCCTCCTACAACTGAAAGCCACCACACGGTCACTTTTTAACTAGTCTGAGCGAACTTCTTATAAATAACCGTATGGAGGCTTTATGCATAATGATATTAGACTTTTTTAAAACTTGCTCCACATTGCACAAGAGAGAGTTAAACTAAAAAAAACTGGTATACTAATTATTTCATTCCTGTTAGACCATCAATAAATAACAGCTTTACTTTTAAAATTATTTTAAAAAATACACTGGTGTGGAAAAATTATTGATGAAATAGAAAAACTAATATAAAACGAAACAGGCAGTTTCAACGGAAAGAAAGGTTATCGAGAAGAGGAACCACTGGAAAGTAAAGTAATAGAAAATTAAGAATATATGCATCATGACGCACCGGGGGGCGTGTCGTAAGGAAATGAAAGACGCTAGCAGTAAGGCTCCTATACTATCAGAGCTGACCTATCAAGCAAACAAGTTCGCAAGTTAACGTTATTTTAGTATTCGTTATGTTATTACAGAGATGCCAACTGCTGCGGACTCGCCAAAATAATTTAAATAAACGGTAAATAACTATAAAGTAAATTTTGCAAACAGTTGACAATATTTGCTTGCTTTTTAAAAATGTAAAGCATGTCATAAGTATTAAAAAGTGGTGAATTATATAAGNCCACTGGAAGGTAAAGTAATAGAAAATTAAGAATATGTGCATCATGACGCAGCGGGGGGCGTGTCGTAAGGAAATGAAAGAAGCTGGTAGTAGGAAGCTCAGTAATTACGTCAATGGTATTGACCAGCATATATACTTTAACCGAAGTGAATTCGTTGTCCGGAGGTTCAGTGGAGGTAGTCTTCGCACAGCCACGGAAGTAGACGACTGGTATATTGTCCTACAGGCTAGAAAGAACTTAAAACTAAGAGTAGAAGAAATCGCTAGGCAAGCCCGTTTTACCGCGGCCAGTAAACTGAACAAGGGTTTCAATTTGCACATCAGCCAGTACGGGTTTTTCCAATAACGCCATTTTATTGGAGAAGCCAACGACTCGACGCATACGCAATGAAGTCTAGTACTCTTTACGGATGAGAGCAGATGTAGTCTGTTAGTGATTCTGGACGCATACACATCTGGAGAGAGAGAGGAACACGCAATGTCCCCTCTAACATCATCGAAAGAGAACGATTTGGAGTAAGAGGGGTTCTTGTCTGGGGCGGTATCATGCTTCTTACCCGTACTGATTTGCACATCTTCCATGGTGGTTCAGTCACTGGTTCTCGTTATTATACCAAGATTTTCTTTCCTCATGTACGGTTTTTAGAGGTGCTGTGGGTTACAAGTTCATCTTTATGAACGATAATTCTACACCTCACCGTACAGTGGCAGTCACAGAACTGTTGGAGAGTGAAGCTATTGCACGCATGGAATGGCCGGCGAAGTACTCGCGGAATGGACAGTGGTCACACCCGAGAGGTTCCACGGTAATACCTCTTTCGATTGATTTAGAAATTATCAGATTTCAGTATCTATCGTACAGAAATTCTACAGACATTTAACAAAAACACATTAAAATTAATATAAATTAAGAAGAAAAACGTGAACTCCTGACATGATGCTAAAGATGAAGAAGAAAATGAGTATCTGTAACAGATAAGGGAAAATGCCTCAAACATCAAGTTTGATATTTATGCATCAGTTGATGAAAAAATTAAAAGTTGGCGTCCGTTCAAAAAATGATTGCAAAAGCTGAAGAAGTGCGAAGTGAAACGGAAACACGATGTTTGCAAAAGGCCTTTGAGACAATCGAGAATTCAATCGGGATTCATTCGGGTTATCCAAAATATAATAATAACATAAAATTACGTTGATCTGAAATAATGCTCCTGTAATGCTTAAAAACTAATGTAATACAAAATACAAGAAAGTAACAAATTAGTCCAGTCATAAATGTCCTATCACTTTCTTCAGAAATGTCCTTCCTTACATTTTTACAACAGTTGTCTAGAATGGGTAAATTCAGCTGTTTGGTTTTGACTCTGGAAAAAAAATTTCCGTTTGTTTTCTGTGGCAGGAGATTTTTGGACCGACCTTAAATACTTAAGCATCGCTGATTTTAAATCAGCAATCTGTTTCTAACTACAAATACGGTTTTCACGAAATTTAGTTTTGTAATCTTATTAAAAAATAACCTTGAAAAGAATAAAAACACATTTGAAATCTCTTAATACTAGGTCTAACGAGCAGGTCCACAAAAATACGCCCTATTATACAAGGGATGAGAGAAGAATCTTTATAAAAAAGGGATTTTAAATGTAGTACATACATCAGATGCCTTGCTAAGTTTAGTTAGATACTTTTGTTGCAAGTTTGAATACCATATATTAAATAATTGAGCTAATGAAATTAGAATAGGATATAGAAGGAATTAAAAAAGTAAGTTTATGAAATTAAAAAAAATTAGAAGCTAGAAAATAAGTAATGCCTATTATAGCATCGTACACACATATATATATTTACCAAAGATATTACTCGCTACCAGCAGACATTTTTTGGGCAGGTCTTATTAATTTATTTTAAACAATGAATTGATAATAATTTAACACCACTTTTTAAACAAATATATACATTTTATGAATTTTAATTTGCGAGTATCTTTTGTTATCACAAATTAACATTCAGTAATTAATAAGTAAACACTGGTTTTAAAATCTACTGGTGGTTTCATTTTAACAATTAAGTTGAACCGATGCAAGTTTTAGGTAGGAATCCAGGCTTAAAAGAGTTGCATTGAGATCCGCCTTGGGTCTCACATTTTCTCGTGAAAATCTTCGAACACTAATTCGCGCATGTTTCACTTGCAACATACGATTTAAAAAATGCATGAGTGAACATGAGGCGTGAATAAATTTAGCTGATTTATAAGTTTTTGTGCATTATCACTCTCCTTATATAATCGGACCTTCTGAAACACCTTTTTATTTCTTAGTTTTTTGTTTCCTTTTTAGGATTATAGCTTTGTTGTGGGTGTAGGATATAGTTCTTTTAATTATTTTTATAAATTTATTTCAAATAATTTATGGTGTCTTTACCAAGCATGTGGTCGCAATATTTAATAATGCAGCAGGATTATGTACCTTACTGATATTATTTTGTACCTGTGTCTCATATTTGAAACAGAATATAAATTAAAATACACATCTCACATTTTTTTTATCCTGCTTTTCTCTGAATCATTTTTACTAAAATAGATAAATTGTGTTAAATTACGTTACCTAAAGTTAGTAAGTGTGTTTTTGTACTAAGACGGAAAAATGTCCTTATTTTAGAGTGACAATAAATTTAATTTTCATAGCGCTTTCTTCATGGTATATTTTTAATATCTTATTTAGAAGCTCAAAAATTGAATAAATTTTTTTTTAAATAAATTGACCAATTGTTGAGTTACAGAATCGACTAAGTTAAAGTTGTTATAAAAAATGAATTGTTTAAGAATAGTGGATGATAAAAATCTACTAAATTGAATTTATTAAACCAAGAATCACAATCAATAAACTACCACTTGAAAATATTTATTCGCTGCCCGAAGCAAATGTTCATCTCTGTGTATATAAATTAAACTATTTTATTGTGTTCTATATTGCATTAATTTCTTCAAACCATTTTAGCAACGATAATATGAAAAAATTTCATAATTAACTCTAATTATGGATTTTTAATAATCTTGGCTTCGTCGGTCACCGGTGACCCTCATAGCACGTGTTAATACTGCTAATACAAAGATCCTTTCGGGTATTCTTAGACAGAAACATTTTTATTAAAAAGGTAAGGAAACGAGTTTTCGAAAGAGTTTCTGCTACCAGTATTTTAGTTTTTGAGGACGCTTAGGGAATGATACTTACCCAATCATGCCGTTTGAAATCGACAGAGAAAAAGGATAGCATTGTACCCACAGCAGCAATAGCTAAGTTAAGACGTATTATGTGGAACTGATCATGCAATGATCTGAAATTATGAGAGCAATGCATTAAAATAATATAGGTAAAAACAAAAAGAGATATGTTACAAGTACTTAAAGTGTTTAATTATTGATAACAAATATTACACAAATTTGTCTCATATATATATATCGATTCCCTCAAAATTACGTCCAAATGAATTTTTCTAAAAAAATCAGTATTTTTTTAAAAATTGATTACAGTAATTTTCGGTCNATATATATATAATCTTGAGATATGTTCTTATGTGTTCTTATTTTATTTTCCTAATTTTAAATTCTTACCCAAATTTTAAAATATTTTTAAGAATTATATTATACGAGTATTGGTAACTTTTTTCATCTTCTCTTTTTAAAAATCTTTATACATATATCTTTCCATTATATATATTTTTTCATGTTTCTCTACATTTTTAACTTATTTTTTCACTTCCATATTTCTTTATATTTTTACTTTCATTTTTCTTACAATGATTTTTCTTTCTTTTTGTTAAAATATTCAATTGTTAAAATATTCAAATATTACTTTTATTTAACTTCTTTCTCTAATAAAATTTTTTAACTTTTTTTAATAGAAATCTATAAAATTGTTAAAAACACTTTTAAAAGGTATTAAATTGATTTTGATCAATAGCGGAACTATTTGGATGTGTAAAATGTCACTTTTGTCAATCTTATAATAAAATGTTTAAAAACATAATCAATGCAAACATAAAGCATGTTAAATATTTCGTACTACATACTTTTGTTGCTAAACGTTATGATTATTAGAAAAGTATGCTATATTTTCTCTTAGCTTTTTTATAATTGCACTATTCATCAGAAAAAAACGCTGTCCCTCAGTTTACTTGTCACTACTATCCCTTAATACAAATATTTTTAAATTGATGACTAGAAGTCTACAAACTGAATAATCAGTGAATAAATAGTTTGCAATACTAATTAATATACCTTACACGCAGATGATCAAAAATTACTCTTTGGTTTGTAAGCCAATCAATTGCAGTGAGAAGACGGAAAGTACACGAGTATTGGCTTTGAGCAATAGAAAAAAAACTTGTTCAAATCAGAGAAATATACTTTTTTTTTTGCAAGTAAAGGTTGACAAACGAAACAGTTAGTTATTGGTAAATCAACATTGATGCTATTGCTGTGTAAATTAAATATAAAAAAACGTGCTGTTTGCTTGGGAGGGGGGCTACAATTGAAATTGTCCTGTCTAAATCAAGATAGTGATCGTTATGGTGAACAGATGTCGATGTAACTTGGTTCATACGATTCCTAGACCGAGTTAATTTTTTTCTTCTTCTTATGAACAAATAGTTAACATTTCGACCGATAGATGAAACTTTTAGCTTTTTACAAAGAAGAAAGATCATCCGTGTAACAGAGGGGGATATAAATAGCCAGTAGTCATTATCGATAAACAATTTTGCACCCATAATTTAACAGAAAAGAAGAATTGAAAAATAATGATTACTAAGTGAGAAGTTAATAAAAAAAATCAAAATAAAAAAAATATTTTTAAAACCCACGTTTTTGTAGTGGAGAATAATAATTAAGAAACAAAATTTTGAAAAACGAAACACTTGAGGCACATGAAATACATAATAGTTACAGTATGTGTGCTCATAAGAATATGTGCATGTATATCTGTAATTGTATCTGAATGTGGATGCGTATGTGGAATATGTTTGTGTATATGGTGTGTATGTGTATGTGTATGTAGAATATGTTTGTGTATGTGGGTGTGTATGTGTATATGGGTGTGTATGTGGATGTGTATGTGGTTGTGCATGTGTAGGAGTAAGAAAATGTGTATATGTACTGTTATGTATTGCATGCGCCCCACGTTTTTTGTCTTTCAAATTTTTGTTTTTTAATTATTATTCTCCACTACAAAAACGTAGGTATTAAAAATTTGATTTTTATTTTGAATTTTTTTTGTACTCATTTCCAAAATCTCAATTTTTTACTCACTGTACACAAAACTTTTCAATTGACATGTGACATTAATTTGAAATAATCGAATCGACAGCAAAAGACAATCTCGAAAATATTAATTTTTCGTTAATTTTAATTTTATTTTATTTTGTATGTCTTTTTTCTCTTCATTTTCATACGTTGTCATCCAATTCTGAACTATGTGCCAAAGTTGAAGTCTGTAGCTAGTCGGGAAGTTAATTTAAAATCCATTACAAAATTCCACCCGAACAGACATGCACGAAGGCAAGTTGATATAAACGTGGTAAAAAGTGGAAGTATGACAATGGAAGTTGTGTTTTTTTTAAAAAATTAATTGAAAGTAAGCGTAACGCATTGCACATCATTCAACCATGAAAAAGCACCTATTCCAGTTTTTCAGAGCTTTATCTTCTGGCATCCATAGTAAGAATGCTAAGTCTTTTTTCTCCCGATTAGACGACGTGGACAGCGCCTGAGATGTTACCACTTTCTCTAAACTTCCACACTACAACCAAAAAGGGGGCTTTCAGTCACGACAAATTTAATGTACTTAATGCTTATACAGGCTCGTTGATAAATCGGCTTCCGTGATCGAACTCACGACCCCTAGCTCTCCTCTAGTGCAGTGAGTTACACCTTTACCGACTAGAAAAGGTCTCGGTCACTACTTCATGACTGACCACGAGTAAGCGAAGGTATCGGTCACATAATACAGTAGAATAAAATGTGACTCATCTGAGCATAACATGTCTTGTTGCTAGAATAATTTGACTATCGTCCTCTGAAAACTGAAGTAACTCGAAGCAAATTTTCTAAATGTACATTCGAAAATTCACCTCTTTACCTTTCCAACTATTTAAAAAGTAATCGCTGTTTGAGAATCTCTGTGAAGAGTTTCTCTTCTTCGCATATATGATTGAAAAGTTAAAACTGTGAGTTTTTATATGTTCGTTTAACAGTTTTACTGTCATTTTTCATTTTAGTTTGCGGAGGACGCTGGCTCTCTTAGCTGCACTAGTTTGGAAGATCATTCGAGATAAAATTGACCTCACTATAAATATTTAAATCTGGCGAGAATGGAATGTGAATTGAACATATGTTCTAATAAATTGTGTTTTCTGTTCTTTTTTAGCGCTTTTCTCTCGCCAGGTGCAAGAGATTTCACTTTTTAAAATTTCAAATTCCTTTGTCTCATGGTTCATATAAGATACAAACCAAATTTCCTCTAAACCGAATTTCCTCTGTTTGGGTAAAACAACACGGATTCTATGTTGATCTTAATGGGGTATTTTTAATTATAATCACCCTGCACGGCATGTAATAGTTTGAAAAAGAACTTTAACACTATAGAGTGACTTACGATCTGGTAGCAATGGCACAGATATAGCAGATCAGGACGATTATAGAAAGACTATATCCTAATCCTCGAACAGCAAATAACCACATTTCATCTTCCGGTTCTACGTATTTCTAAAACAGAAAAAAAAATAATGGAGCACGTTTTTGAAAACAAGAAACAACACTATTTTTTTTAAACATGAATTTTTTTTTCACTAAGCGAGACTTATTTAAGATTGCCGCCCACCAGAAAAAATAACTAATAAAAAAAACCTTTTCCGTTTGGTCAGAACAAGTACATTCTTTAGGTACAAAATCACTTTGAGCATGTCAGTCTTTTCTTAAAAGGCTCCTTAGTTGGTGCATTAAGAGTTGGTGCATTAAGAGTTGGTGCATAAAGAAAATCGAATTTTATCCTTTTATTCTTTTCTATCACATTTTATATTTTGTGGATTTGAATATAATATGTAGCAGCAAATGTCGGCTATAGTCTTCCGAGGTTTAGCCAGATGAAAACAAATGACGGCCGTCTCGAACAAAAATTTCCTTTATTCTATCTGTTACTTACCCCTTCCTTTCAAAAACTAAATACTATTCTGTAACCCCTTGGGGACGGGTGATTCATAAAAGAATTCGTACAGAATCTGACTCAAGATGTAAATAAATAAAAAACGGTAGCTTAAATGTAGGAGTTGCTAATGGGTGACAGACTTACTTTGCTTTTACTTTAATTATTGTTAGTTTTATCATATTTATAATCAATGTTAATTCACAGTATAACTAAATAATTTTATATTGAACTAAGGTAATGGTGAATTATATAAATCAAATAATTATAACCCCTCCCATAAATAAGCTACTAAAGAACTAATTTGGTTACCAGTTTTATCTTTTTACCCTGATTGATACGGTTTTATGTTGGCACATATTTGTGACTTTCGGTGCGAAAGGGTTAATATAAAATTCGTCGGATATATTGACTTTACTCCAGTCAGAAGGCAGACTATAAGCATAAAATTGATACCTGCCAACTTTTAATACTTTCGAGGAAGATTTTCCCCAGTGGTAGTAAAATGGTATTTAAATTACAATTTTAGGCAGTAACATGCGCTTTATTTTTAGCGGGTCTATGTGGATTACCGCATGGTAGAAATCACATAAATCTCTGTGCGCTGCCGCGAAGCGTCATTAACCGATTCATCTGTAGTAATAAATCGATGATGAGGAGTAGTGAGGAGAAATGCATACCTGCCAACTCTTCCGGAAGATTTTATTTTCATATTTAAAGTGGTTACAATATTCAGGTTATTTCCAATTAACTTTTTGAATTATAATGATAATTATAAACGAGCATGACCACCACTACATATAAATAATTACAATAAATATATGAAAGCATAATAATCCTTGCGCAAGCGAATTTCAACGGGATCAAAATATCAACATATTTTTGAGTCAGATTGTTTTTCGTTTATTGTTTTACAACCACTCTGAAAGTCCATTCTCGGAAAGAGTGAAGGTTGGCAGGTATGGGAATGGAGATGGGAGGATTTCAACATGTCTATTGCAGAGATGCCAACTGCTCCGGACAAGCCAAAAAAGTTAAAGAAACGGTAAATAACTACAGAGTAAATTTTGCAAACATTTCACTTTTTTTACTTGCTTTTCAAACGGTATTGCATGACATGGTAAATCAAGTGGTGAATCATATAAGCCTACGAATTATTTAGAAATAGTGGTGGATAAAAATCTACTAAATTGAATTTATTAATCCAAGAATCACAAATGATAAACTACCACTTTAAAATATATATTTGCTGTCCGGAGCAAGTTGGCATCTCAGCTATTGCATATTATTAAGTATGATTAATTTTTAAAAAAAAAATAGTGGTGGTCTATTAGATTATAAATTAAGTTTATAAATGCAAAGAATATATAGAAAGCTTTCATTTTACTACCACTTTAAATACAGAAATAAAATTTTACGCCAAATGAGTTGGCAGGTATGCCTGCACGAGCATCAACTCAGTCACCCAAGGGCTCTATCCCCTACATGGGTGAAAGCCCTTATATAGCAAAACGGAAAAGAGAAAAACCTGATACGTAAAACATTTCATTCCAGCATTTTTTTCGAAAAAAATGAAATATCTGTAACTATCAAGATTTCTTTTATAATTCTGGCATATATATAAAACTGCTTCTTTTCCAAGATAAAGTAGATATTGTTGAAAAATTTTAAAAAAGAATAAGTAAACTCCTCCCCAAAACTAGCTATAACTGAAATGGTTTTACTACCAGCCTTTCCTCTTTTCCGTCTCGCTTTCACCCCTGATCCTCTACGAACATGTGGAGTCATCCTCGGTTCAAGTTTGGAAATATTGTGTTTTAAAAATTAGTTAGCTCTACATTCCGTAAAAATGATCAATTGCGGAATTAAGATCACGAAGTTATCAGTGATCGGTAGACATTGCGCATTGTTATTTAGACTTGTGCGTTTCTTAATGAATAATAACAGACACGTCATTTGTACAATGTGTACTAATGCTTTCATTTCGTTAATTATTCGGTAATACATCGAAAATAAGATGTAACTTTTCAGACAACATTTCAATCGTTTTTTTAGTTTGTTTGTTTGAAAAGAGAAAAAAAAAAAATTCCGTAATGTAAAAATTACGATTTAAGCTGTCGAAAGATCATGAAAAAAATTGTGACAAAATGTGATAATTTTCACTTCCAAACCCTCGATTTCATATATCAGATACAAATGATCGAGAGAGAAAAATACATATTTTAGTAAGATCGTCAAATTAAAAGAGTGAGGAAAGTGCATTTATAAAATGACTTACTTTAGGTACAGGTGGAAGAGCTAAGATGGCAAACATTCCTAGACTGTCACAGGAACAGGTTGTGTATAGACTAGTAGAATTTACTTTTACGCATCCATCTGGAGTCCATCCTCCCATCTTCACACGACTGTAAAAAAGATAAAGAATTTTATTTTTTAAGTGAAGTTATCTCTCAATATATGTTTCTTATGTGGCACTATAACATACCTGCCAACTTTTAATTCCTTCCATTTTCATTTTTCCCACTGGTATTAAAATGGAATTAAAATTTCAATTTTAAGCAAAAAAATAAGTTGTGTTTGAAAAAACTTATGCTGACAGCCATGATAGTAACACATACTAATATATGTGCTTAATTTTTTTAGGAATAGTGGTGATCAATATCTTTTAAAAATTAAGTTTATAAAAGACAAAAATAGTAGTACATATTTACTACCACTTTAAATATGAAAAAAAAATTTTACGCCAAATGCGTAAAAGTTGGCAGGTATACTATAAGCTTGGGTATTTCTCTTGCAATTGGCAACACTAAAGTTATTATTCATTTCGTAAAGTTAAGTAATAATTTATGTTGTGTTAAAAAATTAGTTATGCGTTAAGTATTAAATTAGATTCATTTTGTTACGCCATATTAGGTAATAATTTAAGTAGGTAATAATTTTGTATTTTAATCGAAACAAGAACTTAATTACAAAGTAATTATTTAGATTAACTATTGATGATTTCAAAAACTGCTGTAGAAATTTTAAGCATAAACGTGACACATACTGTTATCCTATTATTGGTGAGGGAGAGAAATAACTTAGTAAGTTTCTAAAGTAAGTTTTGAGATAGATATATTATACGATATTATATAATTGTACATAGATATATTATGCGATACTTAAGGCTATAGCTCTAGAGGACGTAATACAGAATTCCATACCATTTAATTTCTGAGGAAACATGCATTTTTCGAGCAATAACAAAGATATAGTTCGCTCACCAGGAGTTGGCACTTGACTCCACCTCCTCGGAGGCAGAGTTCATTTCAGAGCGGGAGTAAGAGGAGAAACATCTTCGCTCTTGAAATTGAGACAACCCTTAATGCGCGAAACACAAACAGTGACTTCTTTTTCAATCACTTACTTCGCTTTATCATTTGCTATTATACCTTTCGTTTTTCTAGATAATTAAATAGATTTTAAATTTAAAAACTGCTGTTTTCCGAGCAAAATGTTTCAAAAAAGACAAACTATTCACTCCAAAGAGAGAAATATCATTAAAAAAAAATGGCGCGAAATATCATCAAATTTATGAAATACTTAAGAAAATGTTTAGATACTATATTGATATATTAAGTTCACAGCTTGTGTGAAATAATTTTGAAAAGTGACCGAATTGATTGCCAAAGAAGTTAGCACTTTATTAATCATTTAACATTTTTCTTGTTGACGAAAAAACTTTTTTAAAAGCTGTGCTGTTATCCAGTGAAAATTTCAGTGACTCGATCTATGTTCTAGACACATCTATAAGAGAACAGCCTAATGTGAAAAAGCCACCTTTGACAAAATGTCTCGATCGTCATTATATAGTATTTGAGAGCTACAGTGGCTCAGGAGGTAAACCGTTCGCCTCCGAATGAGGTGACCGAGGTTCGAATCACAGAGGTAGCCAGTTGATAGAAATTCTGCTCTCGGATCACAATGATCTTAACGCTGACGTGAAATATACTTAGTGGTCATGGGTTAGAATCCTCCCGCTATCGGGCTAACCGTAGGAGGTTTTTGCAGTTTTCCTTTCCATGTAACGCAAATAAGGGTTAGTTCCATCTAAGAGTTCTCCACGAAGGCAAAATTTCTTTCAATACTTGATCTATGACTTCCCTTCTCTTCTGGATTGGGTTCAAAATTACAAGGCTGAAAATTACAGAGATGAACATTGGTAGTTATAAATCCGAAAGTGGATCGGCTATTCAATGGCAGTTAATAAATAATAGTTTAAATATCGACTGTTATTTCAATCTAAAGTGCTCCATGAAGGCTAGTTTGTCTTAACGTTTGATTCAAGAGTTCTCCTGTCTTCTGGGTGAGGTTCAAAATTACAAGGGTACGGAGGTGAACATTGATAGCCGTGAATTCAGAATTTGCTCAAAGCAGGGGATGAAATAAAACAAATTATATTATTGTATATCAAGTTCATCAGTTGCTTATACACGAATGTGCTAAGGCATTTTTTTTTCACATTAAATGCGTTATTCACTTACATTACACATGCTTAACCGAAACACATAATGCTTACTCTGGTATCTCTAAAGTATCTGACCATCTTACACATTCCCTTGATTCAACCTACAAAAATAAATTAAAAACATACATTGAATAACTGTAGAAAAATAAGGAATGATAAAATTTATTTTTAATATCGTTGACTTTCCGTTGTGGAGAAAAATATTTTACGTAGTATTATCAAAATATTTGTTACTCGAGATAATCTTCATAAGATAGGTGAAAAGTGAAATATTCCACTTTTTTTCAAAATAAGAAGAAATTATATAGATAAGTTCTAAAATTAATCTGAAAATAAAAGTGTGTATTTACTTTTTTGCGTTTAAAAAAATATTTTATATTTTTTCCCATCAATTATTCCGTTGTTTTATTTAATTTTTTGCCTTCATACATATACTTTTTGGTGGTCATGCATGCCGCACGAATGTGTGATAGAAAGCTGATAAAAAATTTATTCTCGAAAAATATTTTTTTTTTGCAGAATGTAACTCATGATACTAGAAATTTGTTACATACACGTGGATGCTTAAGTTCATTAGTTAATTATTTTCTTTTGTTTGCCCTTCGTTAAGAAAATCCTTTTCTCATTAAGACATTTCTTTAATGTACCTTTTATGTTTCAAAATAAGTTCATTTAATATTGTAAACAAATACACAAATTCATATTTAAAAACAGCTATCTAAACGCTCAAGAATTAAGTTTTCTAAGCAATATTTGAAAAAAGTTTTTTTTTCTGAGTTTTATTTAAAAAATATATAAATACCAAAATAAAAACTTTTTTCTTTGTTAATTACATTTGTAATAATAAAATATATATTAGAGTTTCGTGCTGAATAGCCTTAAATATTTATTTCGTTTCGAAACAGGGCAATTTTGAAGATTGATCGAAAAAGATTGAAGGGATTAAATGAAAAGATTGAAAAAAAGATTTAAAAGATTGCTTACTTTTGGATCTTCAAGTTGTTCTGCCGAAGCGCCTCGAAGTAACTTACTTTTCTAAAAATAGATATCAATTATAAGATAATTGTATCAGTTTTTATGACAATGATTCTATAAAATAATATTTTTTTCTATCTCTTACTTCCCACTGATGTTCGAAAAATATGATTACTGGGTCTGATGTTAAAACATCCCTGTCATAAGAAGGTTTGACATCGAAGCTTAGTACTCTGCTATCGAGGAAGACGCCCGTTGTATTACTTCCCCTTTTAAAATATCAACAATAAACTATTACATTATGTTACTTTTTCTGGAATATCAACAATAAATTATATTGTAATGTTTGCCTATTCTGTTACACTGTCAGAAATATTAACAACAAACTGTTACGTTCTGCTACTTTCTCTGAAATATGAGTAAAAAAATTAGTTTGTAATGTTACCCATTCTGTTACACTATCTGAAATATCAACAATAAACTGTTACATTCTGTTACTTTCTCTGAAATATGAACAAAAAAATTATTTTGTAATATGTTGCCCATTCTGTTATACTATCTGAAATGTAAACAATAAATTGTTACGTTATGTTACTTTCTCTAAAACACCAACAATAAACTATTCTGTAAAGTTGCCCATCCTATTATACTATCTGAAATATCAACAATAAAATTATTTTGTAATTTTGCCCATTCTGTTATAATTTCTGAAATATAAACAATAAGTTATTAAGTAAGGCTGGCAACTGTCAACACTTTTTTAGAATAATGTCTAATAGTGAAAAGAGAGCTATGTTCATTTTTCAATGTATGAAAATTTAATTAGAATTTTTAATTTAAAATTATTTTCACACATGTAAATGATTGAAAAGTTGGTATACAACTCCATTTTGTGACAAAATAAAAGTTATAACATAAAGGATTTTATATGAATAAATTATATGAATGTATGAATGTATAATAAATTATATGAATATATGAATAAAGGATTGAACTTTCATACCTGTTATAGGTTATCTGACATAAAACAAATGAAACTTACGTTATAGAATTATGAAGAGGCGCCATCTTGTGGTAAGTGTTATAATACATGGATTGAACGCTTATAGCTTCCGCTGAAAAGAATGAATAAAAATAAATTTAAATGAATAAAAATGAAAATTATATATTAACGATTGACTTACACATTTTTCGTTCATACAGCCTAGGAATAAGCAATCAAATTTACGAAGTAATGTTTAAATTATCATAATACTCATGAAAAATATTAACTGAACCGGTTTACAATTACAAAGAACCCTAAAAACTAAGAACACATATACAATTATTGTAATTTTATGCAAGAATATTTTGTCAATATATCAACCGAAACGAAATAAACCTTAACTTAAAAGATAATCATCTGTACTTGAAAATAAACTTTTGCAATATAGATTGTGCGTCTCAATGAGAAGAAACAAATGAGAAACCATTTTAATTGTTAACGAGACTAATAGAATTTCATTAGGGTAATGATCTTCCCTCTATTATATTAAGTGCTTTACATTTCAAAATACATGTTAAGATTAACATCGGCCAACATCTAATTTCTCTCTTTATTTTTGACATCAACTCAAACGTGAGCTTATAAAATGAAGATCTCGAGAGAGAAAATTAATTTTTTGTTACAACGAATAGTCCATAATTTAAGCAAAACAAAAAGCAATTAATTTTTTCGGGACTGCGGAGTCATAAATGTATTCGTACGGAATCAGAATCAGGATAACATAAAATAAAAAGCTGTTGCTTAAGCTTGGGTATAGCTAATTTGACAGACTTGTTTTTGCTTTCACTTTAAAGCTAACATCGTTGCGTGTTAAAAGTGTAACTATACAATTTTTAATTCGAACTAAGTGTTGGTGAATTAAATAAAGCGAACTTTCATTACCCCACCCACAAATAAACTGCTATAAAAATAGTTCTGCTACCAGTTTTATCTTTTTTTACCCTGATTAGCTCCACCCAGAGAATGCATATATGAAACGCCCGTCTCGGAGAGGTTAAAATTCCTCTCAAACAATCTGCAATTTTGAATAATAAATTGCCTAACATCTCGTTTCATGCCTTCAGTGGGTCGATAAATGAGTACCAAGCATGCTTGGGAACTAAACACTGGGGGTTCCGCGTTTGGTTGACCACCTAACCGGAACATTTGCTCCGGCATCCTAGAGCCCAAGGTCAAGAAAACTGAGATGGGCACTGTAGGCCTTGACCCTCTACGGGCTGTCACGCCAGTGAGTTTAGTTTAGTTTTATAGCCATACTAGTTGTAAACGGTTTCAAAACCGTAAAGGTAAAAAAAGTTCTTTACTGTAAATTTTACGGTTATTTGAACGTCCAGACTGATGCTGGTTATTTTACCCTTATTTTAGAAGGAAAATTCGAACGGAGTAAATAAATGAAATAAATGAATTTAATCTTTCTTACTTGATTCTCCGAGAGCAGCGACTGGAATTCTCATTTGATCAGATGCTTCACTCCACCTTTTGCGCAATTCCTTCCACTGAGAATCCTTTCCGTAGTCAGGAAAATACATGTACGGCGCATGTTTCTTTTTTAGCTCTTTTGGCAAGTTTTTGGCACTTTTTGTCACTAAATTTCGAAAAGAAATTCTACATGTCGCCAAAAATTATGTTTTCAATAGGAAATGCAGTACAGATATAATAGTACCAATGTATTAAAATGAAATTCAAACTCATTATGTAAAAAATTCATATATTAGTATTTTTGTGTTCAAAAAAACTGCTAATTTGATCTATTTGTAAAAAGGTAAACAATAAATATCGACATATAAATTTTTTCAAATTGTAAAATGAGGTTAGCCTTTTGACATAAATGGGACACAGGTTTAACAATTTAAGTAATATTATTCAGTACAGAATAATATTATTTAGTTAAAATCCATATAAAATCTGAAAATTAAATATTTTTTTACTATTTTAAAGTAAATTGTGGATATGAATGATAATTGAAAAAAGTAATAAAAAAAGAATATTTAAAACAATTTACCGATGCTGAAATACGCTGCCGAACGATATTGAAATTTAGTTACTATGTTTAATTAATTCAGCTATAGCGGCTGTTAAAATTTAAAAATTATTTAAATTTATCAGTCCAATAATGAAAGAGAAAATAATAAATTTCAAATAAGTTTTAGTGAAATAGAAAAAATAGGCTTCAAACAAGTCTTAGTGAATAAGAAGAGAATAAGTTTCTAATGAGTTTTAGCAAATAGAAAAGAATAAGTTTCAAATAAGTTTTAGTGAATATAGAAAAAAAAAATAGGCTTCAAATAAGTCTTAGTGAATATAGAAAAAAATAGGCTTCAAATAAGTCTTAGTGAATAAAAAGAGAATAAGTTTCTAATGAGTTTTAGCAAATAGAAAAGAATAAGTTTCAAAAAAATTTTAGTGAATATAGAAAAAAATAGGCTTTAAATAAGTCTTAGTGAACATAGAAAAAAATAGGCTTCAAATAAGTCTTAGTGAATAAGAAGAGAATAAGTTCCTAATGAGTTTTAGCAAATAGAAAAGAATAAGTTTCAAATAAGTTTTAGTGAATATAGAAAAAAAATAGGCTTCAAATAAGTCTTAGAGAATACAGAAAAAAATAGGCTTCAAATAAATCTTAGGGAATAAGAAGAGAATAAGTTTCTAATGAGTTTTAGCAAATAGAAAAGAATAAGTTTTAAATAAGTTTTAGTTAATATAGAAAAAAATAGGCTTCAAGTAAGTCTTAGTGAAATAGAAAGGAATAAGTTTCAAATAAGTCTTAGTGAAAAAGAAAAGAATAAGTTTTAAATAACTTTTAGTGAATATAGAAAAAAATAGGCTTCAAATAAGTCTTTGTGAAATAGAAAAGAATAAGTTTCAAATAAGTCTTAGTGAAAAAGAAAAGAATAAGTTTCAAATAAGTCTTAGTTAATTAGAAAATAAAAGTTTCAAATAAGTTTAAGGGAAATGAAAAATAATAAGTTTTAGTGAAATAAAAAGGAATAAGTTTCGAATAAGTCTTTTAAAAAAGAAAAGAATAAGTTTAAAATAATTTTAATGAAATCTCAAATAATAAGTTTATTGCTATCATGTTGCATGTAAAGAAAAATTCTTCCGGAAAAGTTGACTGGCAATAATAATCTTCGATGTATGCCTAAATAAGAGGGAAAAAAATTCACTCATGTGNAGAAAAGAATAAGTTTAAAATAATTTTAATGAAATCTTAAATAATAAGTTTATTGCTATCATGTTGCATGTAAAGAAAAATTCTTCCGGAAAAGTTGACTGGCAATAATAATCTTCGATGTAAGCCTAAATAAGAGGGGGAAAAATTCACTCATGTGTGAAAGCAGAATCGCATCTGTGAAAGCAGAATCGCATAAACAATGGTAATGATAAACTACTTAAATTATGTTTGATAGTTTCATGATAAGACTTTTTAATATTCCAGTGCAGGGGTGAAAGCGAGACGGAAAAGAGGAAAGGCTGGTAGTAAAACCATTTCAGTTATAGCTAGTTTTGGGGAGGAGTTTACTTATTCTTTTTTTAAATTTTTTAACCATATCTACTTTTTCTTGAAAAAGAAGCAGTTTTGTATATATGCCAGAATTATAAAAGAAATCTTGGTAGTTAGAGATATTTCATTTTTTTCGAAAAAAATGTTGGAATGAAATGTTTTATGTACTAGGTTTTTCTCTTTTCCGTTTTGCTACATAAGGGCTTTCACCCATGTTCCAGTGTTATCTAAAAGAAGGAACTAAGAAACACGGATACATTTTCATATTTTTATTCTGCTCACCACCCAAGACAAAAAATCAAGATGGTTTTCCATTGATGGACCAACATAAATTGAATTTACATCAAAAAGCATCATACAGCTTGACGAGATCATCAAATTTGCTTAATATTACAAGTTAGGACATTGGATATTACAAAATAGCATACCCATCCTACGATGGATTCTTATAAAGGGCAAATAAAACTATCATAAATTACTTTTTACCATTATAATTTTCCATCATAAACCATTATGCTTTTTAATGGGACCATCAAGACTGCCCGACACACCGATTTTGAAATTGATCCAGCTTTATGTTGCGTTTCGTGAGTGGATCGTGTCGTTAAAGGTGCGTTACAGAAAGATGATTATAGTTTCATCTGCTCTTCGAAGCTTTTTTTCCTCCGTTGGAAAAACCATGATAAAATTTTACTGGTAGTTTCCATTAAATGTATTTGTAATTTATTTGACCGATAATTGATATCCATCATTACTCTAAATCAGGGATGGGCAAACTACTGCCTGCCGGAAAGATTTATTCTGCCCGCGTTCAGAATTTGATTTGAACTTGCCAATCCGTGGCGAATAAAAACAATAAACATCCATTTTCTTGTCTACTTTGTTTAAATCTATTTTTGTTCTTTCTTTTTTAACAAAGTACTGAAGACCTTTTTACTTTCTCTATTTCTGTACTACAAAGCATAAATTGATGGAAATAGTTAGCTCAGACAGCTTCAATTACTAGATGTTAAATGTAGAAGTTCTTTATAGAATAGCCGTAGATGGGGCGTCATCCGAAGCAGTTGTTTCTAAATATGCCAAAGTTTGAGTTTTACAAATCATTAACAAAAGCTAGTTTCCCAAATTTAATATTTCATGACCAGAAAATCAGTGCTATGTTTGCTTCATCTTGTAAATGTTCACAAGTGTTTTTCACTATGAACCTTAGAAAAAATCATTTCAGAAGTAGACTAATTGACAAATATTTAGCCTCGTTCCTTAAAATAAGTACGTCTCACTTGGAACCACAAAATAAGAAACTTTTAAAAATGAAATCTCAATTTCATTCATCTCATTAAATATTTAAATTAAAACCTGTATATCTTTATTCCATATTAGAAATTTTTACTTTGGCCCACAAAACTTTTTTTCTCTCGATTTTTTGCCTTGACCAAAAAAGTTTGCCCTTCTCGATTCTAAAGCAACATTTTACCCCATGAAATGATGGAAGTTTTTAAACCAATAAAGAACTATGATGGTCAACCAACATAACTTGTTGGTTGACCATTATAGTACTAAAGCAACATTTTCCTTCATGAGATGATGGAATTTGTTCGTCAAGCATTTTCTAACGTAACATGTTGGTTAATCATCAAGATATCATCTTCCAGCATGAAATGATGGAAGTTTGTTGACCTATCAAAATCCATTACCACATGATGGAAATAATCGGATGATGCTTACCATTATATAGAGTTAAGCCATCAAGTAACCAACATAAATCATCAAAATATCTTGAAGGTCCCATCAAGAATTTTATCTTGGACAATGTCACTCATTAATATTTTCATGAATTGTATTAAAAGTGTATTTTAGAAGTATAAGAAATATATGTTTTACTTAAAGAATTGATATGTTAAAAATATGAATTGATATGTTAAAAATATGAATTGATAAAAATATGATATGAATTGATTAAATTGAGTCTCTGTATTTAATATACAATAAACTGTAAAATCGTTTTTTTCTCACCAACGTTCTCTGACATCATAAGTAGATCCACAGTCTTTTCATCTGCCTTAGATTCTAGAAGTTTGGACATTGACCAGTCTTGAACAGAATTTAATAGAGCTACACTATCTTCACCTTCCTACAACAATAAAAGATGAATGTTTAAATACTATACGGGAGTGTTTTTAAAATGAAAGTTAATGCAACAAAAAAAAATGAATTTGATAAAAAAAAAAGTAAAATATTAAAAATAACGATTAAAAAGTACGTAAAAATAAAAAGTAAAGATTTGTTTTATTTCCGCTGAAAAATGTGCATGGAACTAATTTCATTTTTCAACTGTCCTCTATTTTGGGTTTGCGACTACTAATGTTCAACTCCGTAGCCTTATAATTTTGAACCCAATCTAAAAGACAAAGGAACTCCTGGATCGAATATTGGGGGAAATTCACCTTTGTGGAGTACTTTTTTGATGAAACTAAGTCGTGCTTGCGTTACATGGAGAGGAAGTAATACATTAAAATGTAAATTTAGCAACCACTAGAACAAATTTTTACAAAAATCGTAGAAAGTTGTCAGTTCTGGTTTGTAAATGACCCTTTAAAAATTCCTAATGCCCCTCAAATACCTATACTTTTGTAAGCACCTTACTAAAGGCATACCTGCCAACTTTTACGCATTTGGCGTAAAATTTTATTTTTATATTTAAAGTGGTAGTAAATATAAACTACTTTTCCTATTATAAACTTATTTTTTAAATGATTTTGATCACCACTATTCTTAATAAAATTAAGCATATAGATAATTAAGCGTTACTTTCAAATTAGTCAGCTAAAGTTTTTTTCAAATACAATGCATTTTTTTGCTTACAATTAAAATTTTTATTCCATCATTTCACTACCACTGGAAAAAATCATAATGGAAGGGATCAAAAGTTGGTAGGTATGCTAAAGGTCTTCACCACCTACTTTGAGAACCTATCCCTTGGGATCCTTACTTTGAATGCATGATTATCTGACATACTTCATCATCAGTGCCATCAACTTTCTTCCTCTATTGGGAAAACTTCTTCAAGTGGTAGCTAAGTTAATGTTTTAATGAGTGATTCTTTCGTTTGTAAATTCGGTTAAAAGTTTTTCCCCCCACCATAACATGTAAATGATTCAAAAATTCATATGAAACGCTTCTTTGTTCGGGCTTTCACGTTGGGAAGCCTTTAAAATGTAGAAAAAATTACAAAAAAAATTATGAAAACTTAAGTATTAAGTTGTCTATCACTTGATAAAATGTTTTGCAAAAGACGTAGTTGTTGGTATCCTAACATCATACTTACAGGGATGTAAAAGGTGACTGAAAATGTAAAGAGTAGTAGATTTAATTCATTTTCATTTAATTATTATCTCTATAATAAGTCAATCGCAACTACCACTAGGATTTACATTTCAAATTATTCATATTAAAAGCAAAAGCACTACTTGCATTTTTTTAAAAATAGTAATCTAAAAAACGTTGGCTGTTAAAGTTTGTTGATTTTGAAATTAAAATTTTGAAATTCATAGTCACTACTCTCTGCATTTTTATTTGCCCGTGGCAATCCCGTACTTAATCATAATTGTTGACAAAGTATCTACTGCATTACTAACGGGTACATTCAACACAAGAAATGCTTACAATGTTACTATTGAAAATGATAAACATAATTGTAGTTTCGCAATATGTTACGATGACAACCACAATCTCCAGACCTCAATCCAATTGACCAACGGGGCATCCATCGCTTAGATCTACAACCAAACCAACTCGAGCTGCAGTGACTCAGGGAAAAGAGCGTTCGCATTTCAATGAAGTGGCCCAGATTCGAATCTCAATGGTGGCTGATTAACACGAATTCTGCTCCCGACTAGCACCGGCCACAGTGCTGACTTAAAATACCCTTAGCATACCTGCCAACTTTTAATTCCTCCCATTTTCATTTTTTCCAGTGGTATTAAAATGGAATTAAAACGTCAATTTTAAGCGAACTAATACGTTGCATTTGAGAAAACTTATGATTACAACCATGATAGTAACGCATATTAATATATTTGTTTAATTTTAGTAAGAATAGTGGTGATCAAAATCATCTAAAAATTAAGTTTATAAAAGAAAAAATAGTATATACTTACTACCACTTTAAATATGAAAATAAAATCTCCCGCAAAATCCGGGAGAGTTGGCAGGTATGCCTCAGTGATAGACGGATTATGGGTTAGAATCCCATTGCCTTCGGGTTAACCGTGGAAGTTCAAGGCTGCCCACTTTCTACGCTTTTTCTAAAAATTTATTCTAGGGGTACCTAAGTTTATATATTAATGTATTATTTTTTATTCATTTGAATTTATTTCCCTCACCCACTACATATAAATGATTTAAAAATTCATATACAATGCTACTTTGATCCAGCTCCATCGTGTTGAGGCTTTTAAAATGCTAGGAAAAATTGCCAAAAATATTGAAAGTTTTGACTTTAAAACTACTCTATAAAATATGTTTCAAAAAGCTTAGTAGTTGGCAGTAAGTTTTCATCTTCATGTAAGGAAAATGCGGGATAGTTCCATCTAAAAGTCCTCCACGAAAACTAATTTGTTCTAATGTTTGATCTAGGAGTTTTCTTGACTTCTGGGCTGGGTTCGAAATTCATACCTGCCAACTCTCCCGGATTTTGCGGGAGATTTTATTTTCATATTTAAAGTGGTAGTAAATATATACTATTTTTTCTTTTATAAATTTAATTTTTATATGATTTTGATCACCACTATTCTTACAAAAAATAAGCATATATAATAATATGCGTTACTATCATGGTTGTCAACTTAAGGTTTCTCAAATACAACGTATTTGACTGCTTAAAATTGAAGTTTTAATTCCATTTTAATACCACTGGGAAAAATGATAATGGAAGGAATTAAAAGTTGGCAGGTATGGAAATTATAAGGCTATAGAGTTGAACACTGTTAGTCGTAAACTCGGAATTGGGGATGCCAGCTACTAGGCTTTTTGGGAAATATTTTGAAAGCCTGGTAGACCATTAAAAACTTAAGCTTTTAGATTTTTATAGTAATTTTACCAATATTTTAAAAACCTCCTTAACAACAGATGGAAAAAAGGGAGTTTCATTCTTACTTACATGCGGAAAGTAACTGTAAATACAATTTACAAAACAAAGAATTATACATAACCATAAATTTAGTTAATACTACAAGTCAAGGGTGAAAGCGAGACGGAAAAGAGGAAAGGCTGGTAGTAAAACCATTTCAGTTATAGCTAGTTTTGGGGAGGAGTTTACTTATTCTTTTTTTAAATTTTTCAACAATATCTACTTTTTCTTGGAAAAGAAGCAGTTTTATATATATGCCAGAATTATAAAAGAAATCTTGATAGATACAGATATTTCATTTTTTTCGAAAAAAATGCTGGAATGAAATGTTTTGCGTACCAGGTTTTTCTCTTTTCCGTCTTGTTATATAAGGGCTTTCACCCTTGCTACAAGTTTTTATCTCAATGATGATCATCTCACCTTCGCTCAAGCCCTACTCCAATGATGAACTGAACTTTCTTAGAAATTTTATTTCGAACTTTCCAAACATATGACTCCCAAGCATATGTCTACTCAGAATAGATGAATCGGTTGGTGGCCCTTCGGGCCAAATGCCGAGTTCCTACTAATATCAAGCATCAAGCCACAAGTTTTCTTAAAAAGCTAGAAAGTTAGTAGATCGAAAAGGGTTTTCAACTTCTCGTAGAGTTTAGATCACGAAAAATTAAGTTGAATTTGTGGAAGAAGCAAGGAGTAACGCAGGGAGCAACGGGTGACTAAAATTGCAAAAAGTACTAACTATTAAGATTTAATATTTTATTAAAAAAATTTAAATTTAGTAAACTGTTTTAAAGCATATTACTTTAAGTTTATTACTGAAAGTAAATGCATGAAGTTCTGCATGTGAATAATATGAAGTCATAGTGGTAAATACGATTTAATGCTTTAAGAGATAATAAATAAATAAAAGTGAATTGAATTTCTACCACTATTTACACAATTAGTCACCTCTGGCATCCCAGTAAACGAGATGTTAAAGTAGTCACTATGCGTATGAAACAAAATTTCTTTCTAAGAAATAAATAAACCATTCTCAACCTTACCGCTTCTATTTCTTTCCATAAATCTGCTTGACTATCGGAGAATATTGTGCTCACGATTTCTTGCATTTTCTGAAAAATAATTAACGAAAATTAGACATCTGGAGAAAAACACAAAATATATAAACGTATGCAAATTTGTGGTTATACCATGCGAATTTCATTGATAATTCCAGATCATACTTATGGATTATAGTTTCAAAAAATTAAAAATATAGCGTAAAGCTAATAATGAAGCACTCAATTTTTCTTAATCTATTCGAAGGCCGTGGTAAGAATACTTACCACTAATTTTTGAAACCCATGGTGAACTTTTTTTACCATTTTTAATTTAGGTTACCATTTGATTTGTTAATAACTTAAGCTTTCCTGAAGTGCGTTTGAATAAAATTGGTAGTTTAAAAAAAAAGGAAAAAAGTATAAGTTTGTAGCATTTATAAAATTTTATTTTTTAAATAACGAAAAATAAAAGTCAATAAGTTCTTAATAGGCCGTGGTAAATATACTTAGCACCAAAAAAAAGCATTCAAATTTAGATTTTTTTTTATAAACTAAATTAGTTTTTTTTTCTTATATCAATTACTTTTCTTATATCAATTTCAATTCCAAAAATACTTTAATTTACCTTTAGTAGAAATAAATGGCCCATTAAAGGGTTAAT